>NW_019416343.1:514018-517020 GCF_000390285.2 Anoplophora glabripennis | reverse complement strand
TTTCATTCACATCTGGATTGGTTTCCTGAAAATCTTGGATCTTGGCGAAGAACAAGGCGAACGATTTCATCAGGATATGAGGGTTATAGAACAGCGATATCAAGGAAGATGGGATGAAAACATGATGGCCGATTTTTGTTGGTTGTTAAAAAGATAAACGAAAAATAGAGGGACTAAACGAAAGCGTAACCCTTTGCATTCGTCGATCGTAAATTACATTTTTTTGTGAATTTTGACCTGTTTTTTTAATTTTACCGAAAACTCGGACCCGTTGGGCGGAAAAAATACATAGAAATACATGGGTCTGAATACCAGATCCGATACATTTTTTTTTGTGGGTCTGTGTAATAAATCTCTCAATTGATAAACCAAATATAGCAATTTCGGAATGTTTTTGTCACCAGGAGATCATTCGCGGAAGTTATAATTTTTGTAGTGGTCAAACAACACAACTATTGAAACAGCAACCACAATACAACCCGCTCCATCAATTTTTCATCTCATAATGCGACTTTACGAACGTCTTGCGTCCGCAACGCGGCGTGGCCATAAATTCGCCGTGGATGTATTATTCGGGAACAACTGTATTAAGCAGTATTTCACGAGAAACGGTCCAGAATAAAAGCAAAATATCCCGAGTCTTACAAATACTGGAGTAGTTGCGAAACCAATGCCGTTGTCTGGGTTGTGTGCCGCCAGTTGGAAATTTACGGCGCTGCTGCAGCGCACTGGAAAAGGCCAGTCCTGCAAACTCAATAATAATATGTCAGGGAAACGCATTTACAGGACGCCGTGCCGTGGAATTAACTAGGATTTATATATTTTATTACTCCGATTGTAGGGATGATTACTGTGTAATTTAAATGTCTGACTCAACGGGATTTTACCACTTTTTCATATATTAGGTAACATGAAGGTTTTACTTTGTTTGAAAAAATATTATAATTAAAGTAAATTAAAAAATGTCTCTAAAATCCTATAATGGGTATAAAATAATGTTCTTTAATATCAACGTGCGGGCTGACTACATAACATTGGAAAGTTGAAGCGAAACAGCTGATTTCCCTCGCCGTGTTGAATTTTGCAATTGATTTCAAAATCAAAGTGCAGCGGATACCAATTTATTAACAAAGTGCTATGGACGAATGAGTGTTTTTTTAGCCGTACTGGCATTTTAAATAGGTAGGTATAGTCTTTCCGAAGTCAGTTGAACATGTATAAAAACGCCTAGCAATAAAATTTAATGAGTTTCATAGGCGTCCCTAAAAAAGTTTTCTGGTAAAAAATTATAATAATTTGTATATAATGTGTAGAAAATTTCTATCATATGCTCATTTGGCCAACAACATATTTTAATTATACCGGGTGATTCAGTTTGGTATTCGCGACCCTGTACCTCTTTTATTTTAATAAATACTTAGCTATAACAAATCCTATATATTTTTAAATCGCCGCTCAAAGTTTATCAAATGACATTTTTAGATCGTCTCCATGGTAACATGTCAAAATTGCTATAGTCAACTGTTTTTGTTCAAATGGCACACTATATATTTTTTTATCAATTCTGGGAGAAATTTTTTTTTCGTTCAGCTATGTAAGGAAGTCTATAGTTTCATTAGAAATGTTGCTAGAAAAACAGCAAAAAAGATGAACCCCACTTTTAATAGCTTTATCTGAAAAATGATAGCCAGCTAAGGAAACAAGTTATTATGTATTTTAAAGTAACATATTTTATTTTTAGTACGATAATAATATAACAATTTACAACAATACTTATTTCAAATGATCAAAATGACCCCCTCTCTACAAACACACTCTAGTGTTTCTTCAGGTCGTCATATCATTTAAGGGCGAAGAGTAAACTTTTTCTTTTAGGTAAGGACAAAGAAGGAAATCTATAGGAGTGAGATCCGGTGATCTAGCAGGCCATTTAACATCTTTATCGATTGTTCTTTATCTCTAGCCTTTCTGGGTTTAAAAACCATTCTTTTCTTCTGAAAACTTCTATCTGCCGCCAAATTCCTGGCTAACTTTCCGAAAATTTTATCTGATGGAAGTTGTCTCTGCGGAAAACGATGTTGGTATAAATGCCTGATAACTTTAGCGTTGTTTCGGCACTCTCCATAAATTAAAATCATATCTAGTTTTTCTTGGTTACTGTAAGTATTCAAGTTAAAATTAGTTATAGATAGAACGAAACCATTTTTATGAAAAATGGCCTCATCGGAGAACATGATGTTTAAAAAAATTATTATCTTGATTTAACATCTCAAGTGCCCACTGACAAAACTCCAGTCCCCGCAGAAAGTCTACTTTTAGTAACTCTTGGTGTCATTGGATGCGATAAGGATGTGCTGTGCTGTGCTTTTGTAAAATCCTATGTATCGACGTTGTACTAATACAATTGCAAGGCCTTCTTGACGCTGTTACATTGCTACTTTTTCGGACTTTGGGAATGAACCTGATTTTTCTGGAAAACTGTTAGAGATAAGTATGGACAACCTTATATCAGTCGAAAGGGCATTCAATTTTGCATTACAATTAATATGGATCATTCTGTTTGAAAAAAAATTTTTCAACTCGTAAGATTATTATTAAATGTAGGTCTCAGTATTTCCGAGTCTGAATAATATACACGTTTTGCTCACAGATGACAAGATGGGTGGCAATTCGAACACTTAATTTAGGTGGAAAACTTAATGAATTGTATTTGCTTGATATAGGAATTGTTATTTTTTTAATGAATTAAATTTACGTTTTCTAACATTCAATCGTCATTTACTCGAAAACTTTCCTATGTAAGATGGCAACATTTTAATACTGTCGGATCGACAATGAAACGATCTTTCAGAATCAAGAAAATAAATAGGGGGTTGCTATTTAAATGTTGATGACGACATTACTCGAAAACAAATGACTGTTGAAAATCGCCTTTTATGCTAAAATATGTATTTTTTAAATTAAAAATCGACCTGTTCGAGGATTTTTCCCAAAAAAAATTT
>NW_019416343.1:506593-513793 GCF_000390285.2 Anoplophora glabripennis | reverse complement strand
ATTTTTTGATTTCAAAAAATTTTGTGCCTTTTTTCATAAAAACAAAAATATCTCTGTTATTCTTACAGCCACATCAAATTTAGACATACCATCGGAAAGAGCATTAAATTTACTACAAGACGAGCATATATGAGTGTTTAAAAAATCTTCTATACCAGGTGCTGTAAAAAGTTAAATGTAATAATTGTGAAATGAGCAAAATTAGTGGTATCCCCTTATTGATGATAACGCCAAAAATTTGTTAATGAGGACGTGTTTTTTCTTCAGCAAAAACCACTGTATTTAGTCAGCTCTTCAACGATATATCAACTTTTGAGTTTGCTATTTTTTTTTTGGCAACAATATCAAGGGCAAAAGGAATAAAACCGTAAAAATCGAAAATACACAAACTTTATAGTACTTTATTTTTATTTTAAGACTGTTTTATTTTTAATTAAAGTAATTGTTGAAAAAATTATTTAACTTAGTAACATATTTACAATGACTTAATAATTTTCACTTATAATACCACTAGAGCTTCAATTATTACTGGAAATTTTTTCGAGCACACGAATTTTCTAAAAAATATTCGTGTGCAAGAAAAAATTTCCAGTTTTTAATTGAAGCTAAAGTGGTATTCGGTAAGAAAATTTCACAATAGTTAGTTGTATTTTATTTAACCTAATGTTATATGTATGTAAGTTACTTTGATTATATATACTACTTCAAGTTTTTTTTGCAATAAAATATATTTTTACCAACTTTAGTTAAGCAAAATAATAACAAATAAGTCGATAGTAGATCAATCCCTCAGTTTTCCACATACTCATTTTACTAAAGTTGGTAGAAATATATTTTCTTACAAAGAACCTTAAGCACNACACCCTATATAATATCCTGTATCCTTACTGTCCTATTGTCACGCTTTGTTTCCACATTTTACTGGACATGTAGCTCATAGAGTTAGATAATTTTTGCGTATCTAAACTTCTGGTACAGAAGAACAGTGATTTTACTTGAAAATATATTTTAAAAACATTTTTTGATTCTGTAGAAAGTATTCACAAAAAAATTTCATCATAACCAACAATTTTAATTTAATATGCGCATCCGACATCTTAAGCCTATAACTCAGACTAATCCATATTAGGTTAAGTAGCCGGTTAAATCTAGCTGTTCGTAGTCTGAGAATCTCAAAGCGGGCTAAATCCTGGACAGCTTACTCTGATCGAATTAATGGTCGCTAATTGCAGACCGACCAGACTGCTTGTTTTTCCACCCGACACTTTCTATTTATCCGAAAATGGAATCGGCCGCCCTTTGCGCCAAGCTGGGTATCTTTTTTGTGGAAAGTAAAATATTTGTTGGCTAGTTTATCTATCCGGATAGGGCAAGGAATTAGTGAAAGAAATTAGCTTAAAGTCGAAACGGCCGATGTTATCGAAAATCACTTTGTCTAGTACGTATTGGATTGACGAAGAAAATAGAAAAAGTAGATAAAACGGCAGCAATATAAATAAAACATTACTAGTGTTTTTTGTTAATAGTTGAAGTACAATATGACTATTATAGTATTCTCTACCTGCTGACTATGGATAAATTCAGCTTTTATACAGAGTGTGTTTAAGTGGAGGAACACAGATCGTGTCAGATATTTTTTTTATTTTATTTTTTATTTATTATTTTATTTTTATTATTTTTATTTTAATCCAAAGTTACTTCATTTGCTAATTACAAGGAATCGGGCTCTATTTCTAATAAAAAATATGTGCATATACGTAATATTGATATTGATTTGATATTATCATCTTAACACGTGCCTAGGATGACTAAGTTCATCCTTGTAATCGTAAAGTAGTTTTCACTGTAAACATTTGTCTAGCGAAGCGACATCTGCATGAGTATTATAATACTTTATTAGACGAAGCGGGGTTCCAATATATTTTCTTAACAACAGAGTTCTCACTAGAATACTAAATAAAATATTTTGATAAAGACAAATAGAAACTTCTGTCTTGTCAAACAGTATAACTATAAGCAAAGTGATAAAGCATTTATCAATTTACCTCTAACTTGAAAATCAGTTACGCTAACCACGATTNACTTTCAAATTATCCAATCAAAAATGCACTGCAATTTCAACTACTAGTTCTTGGTATAATTCAAAATAAACAAATATAGTATTTAATATTTAATATTCATAGAATCTTTTCCAAACTTTTGTAATGATAAATTCAAACTTGACGAACAAAATAAAGAAGTATTTTTCATTATAAAAAACGGTGTGTTAGAATAAATATAACCCTTAAATACGAAGGCCATTCATTTTCCTAAAGTACGAAGAATAGCTATTACCGTTTCTTTAAAAAACACTGTCGAGCTTGGATGTTAGATATACACCGTGTCCACATATTGCGCGAAAAAACTGAATACCCTGTATATGCAAATTTATTTTATTTTTTATTTATTATTTTATTTTTATTTTTTTTTTATTTTAATCCAAAGTTACTTCATTTGCTAATTACAAGGAATCGGGCTCTATTTCTAATAAAAAATATGTGCATATACGTAATATTGATATTGATTTGATATTATCATCTTAACACGTGCCTAGGATGACTAAGTTCATCCTTGTAATCGTAAAGTAGTTTTCACTGTAAACATTTGTCTAGCGAAGCGACATCTGCATGAGTATTATAATACTTTATTAGACGAAGCGGGGTTCCAATATATTTTCTTAACAACAGAGTTCTCACTAGAATACTAAAACAAATATTTTGATAAAGACAAATAGAAACTTCTGTCTTGTCAAACAGTATAACTATAAGCAAAGTGATAAAGCATTTATCAATTTACCTCTAACTTGAAAATCAGTTACGCTAACCACGATTATTTAGTCTTCTACATCTGACTAGCTTAATAATTTTGTTTTCTTGTCTGAAGTAGTAATAATTCGATACAACTTTTTCCCGAGCAACTTTGCCTAACTTCTCCAGACAACTTTTTAATTTCATTAATTTAGTTAGCTCGTAAGAAAACTGGAATGTTGGAAGATCAAAAGCATAACTTGTTTCGAGGTTTGCGCAAAGTTTGTTTCTTTAAGTATTCCAACTTTTAATGAAGTCATAGTTTGCAACTTCAGCAAATTTGACGATTGATAATTACGTGTCACAATGAAGCATCTTTATAGAAATGTGAATGGATGTGATATTACAAATAAAAGAAACAGATTTATTTGAGAGAGATCTAAATCAAGTCTGAAAAATGTATAAATAAACTTCAGTCTCGAAGTTATAAGTTGGGATATCCAAAATAATTATGTACCAGAATTTTGTTTTGACGTTAATCGGTGAAACAAATAATATACCTAGTGTTTCACGTTTACCATTGCTGTAATATAAGAAAATTATAAACGAAAAATTGATTTGGAATTCGATTAGAGGAAAAAAAATATATTGGAAATGATGTATGTCTACGCAGCAGATGTACAAATTCAATATCAAACATAGATTTTTCGCACATTAAACTAAGAAATTCCGATGATTTATGTTGGCAAGAGCATTACTGTATATTAGTTAACGAAATACAGGGTGTTTATTAATTGAATGCCGATACTTAAGGGTGTGAATCCTTGGGTCATTTTAAGAAGAAAACTTAATATCAACATATGTCCTAAACCTCTTAATTTTTGAGCTACAGGGTGTTACAGTTTTAAGAAAAAATTTACTTTTTTATTATAATTTTCTTATCACTCCAGATATTTTTATGAAATTTTGTACACACCTATTAATCATTAAGGAGCATTGTTTGATGTAAAAAATGTTTTAAAATCTTTGCCAATGACGTCCGTACGAGGTTTGAACTAAACATTTTTGAGGAAAAAAATGGTACGCCACTGCTTTTTCTAAAAACTATAATTAATTTTAAAATCTCCATTTATTTTACAGCAAATTCGGTCCCTAGACTTACTCTCGTACAACGCACCATTTGCACGTAAAAAAATGAAAATGTGGGGCAAAAATTAATTTTCTACTTTCACAAATGACGTTCACGTAGGCATGATATTAAATGTTTGGATATAAAAAACGGTAAGCTCATTAAATGCCCCCTTAAAGCAAATGAAATAAAAATTAGTAGGCTGGTTAAAGTGTCATAATATATTTATTATGTATTTAATAAACACCCTGTATATTGTTATTCAGTAGCTGGGTCAAAGAATGATCAATTTCGTCGTTTGGGTTCTGGAAAAAGCGATTTATTTCAGAAGTTGCATGATTACAAGAAAGGGTTACAGCTCAGTCCGTAACTCTGTCACTTGGGAACAACAAGCACATAAAGCACGACCTCTGGCTAGCGCAGACAGTTTGCCCATATTGATAGTGTACACGCTTCTTTTTACGTTGAATCTTGGGCTTTTTATATGTAACAACACGACAGATTTGAAATGTAAGGACGATTCGTCATTAGTATTTATGTTTGCTATAAATTGTTTGTTGTAACAAAGTACATGGTGTCTCAAACTCGATAGTATGGGACACAAAAAATTTAAATAAAATTTGGTACACGTAGTGTTAAATGGGATGAGGTAAGCTCCATTTTCAATCGATAGTATTATCTTTGAGATTTGACAAAAACGACTAATAACGTCATCAATTATATTTTTTCCAGAAACTTACCCAAATTTTTTCCCTGTTAAAAAGCTCTTTTTTTCTAATAAACTTTTATGAGAGAAATTTTTCTGTATTTCCTTCCGTTTTAAAGTTATAAGCAATATCGTCCTAAAGAGTCTCAAAAAGCTGAAAAATAATTAAATACCAACATTACTTCGAAAAGTGGAAAAAAGCCTTAGCTAGACCATCCCCACCGTCACAGACCCACCTAAAACTTCGTTTTTCGTGTTCCGAAGCTCACGTGCGACATCCCTATAAATAATTTACCAATAAAGCGAATTTACCTAGTGGATTTTTTGCCAGGGTTTGGCAACAATCATAGCGATACGTCCTTTGCTCCACTTAATTTCGTCCCAGGTGGAAACTTCTTTACTTTTTAGGTTGCCCTTGAGAGTCTGGCTTTCTGTTTCTATCCTGATAACGCTTAGTCGACGTCGTTGCTTTACAGAAAATCACAAGACATCTACTTACATCAAATTACTTATCTATCGAAGGAGAACAGTCTACCTTGAAAGATTGGTTTCGGCGTTGTTTGTTTCAGACAAATCTGTGGAGTTTCGATGAAAAATAAGACAAAAGCGACATTGAGTTTCAAAAATTTTATAAAAACACATACGAGAGATTCTTAATTTACTTATTTAAATAAAATAAAGTGTATATTGTATTTTTATAACTTTTCTTTAGGCTCAATGTCAATTTTACTGAACAAAATGCATGTGATTAAAGTTTGTATTTTTCATAAACGATATTAACGTCTGTTATAACAAAAATACACTTATCTCAGTGTACAGACTCGCTGCAGCACGGTGATTCAGAAAATGTGTCTGCTTACATAAAATTACTTTTCTATGCATACGAAAACCGTATTGACAGCCGAAGCTGCTCTCGACTTTACAAGCAGGAAACCGAATCGAAACGATTATCGATAAAAAGCGGATTTTTGCATAACATTTGCATCGAAATTGTCTCCTTGTTTAACATGAGGTAGCGCATGTGTTGGGATATACGCAAATTATAGATTGATAAGACTGTGAATTGAAAATTCCCGGGGATGATGCATTTAAAAATCAATGCCAGAAATAATTGCGTACTTTCAAATTGGAAAACAGGAACTTGTATTTATAATGAGTTTTTTTAATAAATAAACTCCACAGCGTTTTCTGAAAGTTATTTGGGATTGTTATCCTGCATATATCAACTTAGCCATGGTGGATGGTGGACCGCGCGTGTTCAATAGTAACACTCTTTTTATACTTGTGCCAAAACTGATTTCAATTCAATAATTTTCTCATGTTTTATGAAGTGCTGCTAACTACAATAAAAATAAAACATTGTTAAGGACATAACTTTTCTCGTGCCTCCCGTATGCATAGATTAAACTCGTTGCGGGAAATTTTGTTTGAGTCTGCTCCCTATTCATCTCCTATAGAGTCTAGTAAACTTCAACGAGATTTAAAAACTTGGGAACGAAAAGGATTTGTGTTTTATGTGCCAAGTTGGTGCATTGCAGAGAACCAAACGGCAAATTGGAAGGTTATTTAAAGTTTTTATTAGGTATTCGTAATCTGAATCAGAAGAAATTTGTTTACCAAACCACGATTGGACTGTGGAATAAAAAAACAACGATTTTAGTTTTTTCTTTATCCGATATTTCACCAATCCTGTGAAGTTCTGGCTATTGGATTATGCAAATCGTGATTGTCCAGGATCAAACCCACAACATTAGTAGTAATCTAGATAGATCTAAGTAACAAATTTATGATTTTATTGAATACAAAATGAAAATGACACTGCAAGAAGTAAACAACAACCTACAAACTGAAGAATTTCTAAAGAAATAAATTCATTATGCAACGAATAACATTTGTTTTCTGTCAAGTTCATCTCTCAGTAAATGGAAACTTCTTTCTTTGAAAATTGACTAATAAATAAGGATTAAGGTCTATTTCATCATTACTAACTCATATTTACATCTGTTTATTTAACCTCAATTCTAGAAAGTCGTAGGCGAGAAACTAAATAAAAATACCATTATTTAATGTCAATAGAAAAGTGTAAATCAACAGAATATTGACCTAAGAATTTACCGACTGACAAACACAAATAACGTACAATCAAGTGAGAGAATTCTCGGTTTTAATGAAATATAGCATTGAGGAAAGCTACATTCTTCTTATTTTTAATTCAAGTGTTGTATGCCTTATGTTCTTGAAACATTGAAATTAATGGTCCACAAGGCTTGGAATTTGACTGTTACAAATATAAAAAGTTCCTTTAAAATAAGAGGAATTAATTTCTTACGGAAAAATCAAGTACTTCAATTCTAAAAATTGTTGTCATAGTTGTAATAGTCGGGATCTTAGGTTATATCTCAAGAATTTATGAATGGATGTTAGTGAAATTTGTTACTTATAAATGAACTTTCTTAATTAGTAAAACTTTAGTTTTACAAATGTTTTGAATATTGATTATTATTTGAAAGATACAATATTAATAAATTAAATAAAAAGTACAAATTTTAATATTACTTAAGTATCTTGGGCTTTTTATA
>NW_019416343.1:369837-505602 GCF_000390285.2 Anoplophora glabripennis | reverse complement strand
ATTTTTAAACTTAGCATACATTTCCTATTACATTTTAAGTTCAATTTATTTTAAGGTTAGGTTTTTTACCATTCGGGCTTCAATTTATAATGTACAATTTTATTTTCTAAAATAATGTACTCTTGTTAGAACTTCCTAATGTGGACGGTTTTTGAGAAAAAAGACTTAATTAAACTCTACAATAACGCTGAATAAAATAAGTGACTTGTCTCAAAGTAGGCTTATGTCAAAATTTATAGCATAACTAGCGCCCTCTATAAAATATACAAAAAATAATTAGACCAGCGTATTTGGCATCCTTAAAAACCCGGGAATACCAAATTTCATAAAAATTTTTGGCGCCGCGTGCCGTTTGGAAATTTTCGTAAAAATTCTATTTAAAAAATTTTATTTTGTCGTTCTGTATCTCGAAAACAAGAGGAGATAGATATATAGTTCATAAGACAAAAAATTCTTATTTTTTGTCATACTATCCCCCCTGTATTTACGGGAGGTCTTTCTGAAAAACTTTGTATAAAACTTAGCACACCCCAAATGTCATATATTTAAAAAAGCAACTAGAAGTCGTCACAAACGACATGTTCAATGCTTTAAAAGTTATTTTAGGAAGGAATCCTCTATACTCAGTTTTCAATAAAGAATTAATTCCTATAATTTCGAAATTAAAAAAAAAATCTCTCTGTATAAATTTTCTCGTCAAGATAAGAACAAAACGTGAAGAAAACCGAGTTATTTTCCGTAAAAAGCAAGTTTGGGAAACGATGAATCAAAATAGTATCCCCATGGAAGCGTAACAATCTGTTGCTTCCAGTCATATCAAATTGAGAAACTGCAAGTCACTTCATCTTCCCCGGAAGGATCGTCAGTGTCCTGAAATATTTCAGGACATGCTCGAACAAAGATACCATAAAACAGAAAAAGATACGCGATTAAATCTCCCTCCACATTTCACATAATTCGTTCCCAGGCCACTGTAGATTCTGGTAATGAGCCGTTCCCGAAAATAATACGAAATATTTACCGGCTCATTAGGCTTTAGCTCGTGTACACAGTTCGTGAAATACGGTGTTTTCGTTTGATGTCCGGGATTTGCGTTTTCCACCCGCACACCGTCGATCACGTAATCCCCATAACGCTGGGAATTGCATACGGAACGTGCCCGGATTGGAAAACTCCGGATCGGTTTTATAGAAAACTCTCGAAAATGAAACAGTATTAGAACATTGAGAAACCAGCTGTGATTGATTGCAGGAAACTGCCGCCGTAACTCAGTTATGATTGGTCAATTATTTTTTAAAAACATCGTTGCTCGACTTTTATGTGATCCGGATTTAAATCAGGTTCTGATAAATCCAGGGTGTACAGCATGGAGTAGTCTCCCTGGTGTACAGCTTGACTTGCCCGCAAGAGAGTCCGCAGTATGAGTGACAAGGACAGGAGATAAATTTAAAGAATAAATAAATCTAAAATAAGATTGACATGGTACTGAAATATACTTTTATTTCATACTGTACTGTAATGAGTTATTTCCCGGACTCATTTAAGTCCGGGAAATAACTCATTACAGTACTGAGTCCGGAAAATTTTTACTTCCCGGACTGCTTTAAAAAAACACAATATTCACATTTTTAAAAGATTTTATCTTTAAAATATCACCTCCTTCTTTTACCATCAGCATAGACTTGAGCATAGAATATTTTGCCCACATTGTCACAGGATTCATCTTTTTGGAGATATCCAAGAAGTACGCCAAAAGGATATTCTCATTCAGGCCGTTTTTCACCTTATAGATTTATTAACCAAGGTAAATAATGAAAATGATACTTAATAATTTTGACACTTGACAGTTATAGAAGTACAGAACCACAGTACGCAGAACATGGACGTTATAAAACACGTTTTAATAGATAGAAAATATCCAGATTATATCAACAGATAATTATCAGTACAACGATTTTATTGAAAATAATAGTTAACTATGCAATTGTGGCATGTCATATTGATGCCTGCTCTTACAATATTGAGCGACGTAGTAGTGGCACCAGCAGCATTATCGAAGTGCTTGGAATTGTACTCGGAGTGGGCGAATTGGGTGAAACATCACACTCAACAGTGGCACTAGTAATAGTTGCAGAGGCAGAAGGAGCAACAAGAAATGACGATGACGTTTGAAAACATTGCACCATTCCGGCAATGCGTCTCTTACCGGCTATTGATTCTTCAACGTATCCTTCTGCTACCCCTGAAGATCGCCACCCACCGTGACGGTTTAAGGACAATATATCGCCCCCATTTTCAGCCAATATGGTAGCTGAAGTTCTGCAAAGGGCATGACCGATGTAATTCTCATAATTTTGGAGTTTCAAGAACTTTGCAATCACTTTGGACATATTGCTAATCGTGTTATGCCCCATATTTTGCCGTGTTGGCACCCCATTTCGGAAGCCAATAAATAATTTGTGTAAATCTGGTGTAGGCCTTTTCCCCAAGTACTTTTTTACCACCTCAATCCACAGGGGTTCTATCACGACAAAGTTTCTGGCTGAACCATTCTTACCGGTCCTCACTTCAGGGGGTTTCCTTTGAAGATTTGGATAGACCATTTTCAATCAGAGACTGAAGATTTTGAAGTTATTCGTATAATGATCGATCACGTTTAGTTTAAACCCTCAATATTAGGAGCATTGTTAGAAGTGGAGCATAGGTGAAAATACGACGACAAGTTACTTTTTTGGCAGTTAAAATTCGTCCGATTCCATTAGGTATTTAGCTAATTCAAATAAAATCAAAATTTATTCCTAAAAGCCTATAAAATGAAGTGAAAGTAGTTGCACATCTAAAGTTTTGGTACTGGAGAACATTGTTTCATTTCATTTGTTAGTACTTTGGGAAAACTTGAATTTATTTGAATTATCTTAATATCTTTTAAAGTAAAAATACAAGAGCTGAAAGTATAATATTATTTGTAAAAGATAATTTGGCGGTTTTTGTTTGAAAAATATTGTTTCACATCCAAAATTTGCACGATTGTGCAGCCCTTATTTTGTTCGTTCATCCTGATAGAATACGATAACGCTGTTATACTATGGGTAAACTTTAACTAAACTATAAAATAGTTTCAAAAGTTTACCACGTATAGAAATACGCCGGCAATATTATTTAATACCTACTGAATTATTCATAATACGTTATTAATAACATTAAAAAACAAAAACATGTTTTAATTGGAATTTTGGGAATCCCGTCAGCCGCTCATTTTTTTCTGAAAACAAATGAGATATGTAAAGGATGTTACGGTAATATTGTTTTTAAATTCCAGAATATTAATATCTAGAATTATGTATTAGCGTAGTTATATTTAATAGTTTTTTTAATAAATTCCAACTCATCTTTTACTTCTACAACTGTTAAATATATAAAATACTGAATAATGATTAACATCAACTGAAAACCAAACAAGTAATGATCTTTACTTTTTAATATTTCATGACAAGCTTCAAATTAAACGTATTTCCTGTCGTTTTAACTGAAGATGATGTAGAAAACAATTACCCCAACGAGCATTGAATTACATCCGTGATATATCGTAAACATCTACGATCATTGTCAGTAGGACCACCATGTATATACCGGTTTTGGGGTTATTAGTCTTACTGTGCTGTAGGTGAGGCCACCAATGAGTTATCTAACTATTTTTATGTCTATCTACAGACATGTTGTGAGTCTGGATAAGATGTAACAAATACAGTTGTTATAGCTTAAATAGTCGTTGCTACTTACTGCACAGGCCTTCAATACGTCCAAACTTATGACATATTGATAAAAATTAATAAGTTTGAAACCGGTATACGATTTTACTGACTGTTTCCTAGATATTGCGAGTATAATTCAGTGGTGATCGGGGCGTTAGTCCGCAGAGTTTCCGCATTTCCCTAATTTGTTAAAACATGACTCACATAAATTTTTCTAAAAACATCCTGTACATAATACAAGAATAATGTATATCTATTTTGTGCAACAAACCATAAAATGTTGGAAACTTCTGCTAGTTCTTCGTGCGCCAGAGGCGTCGATACAATAAGTATTAAAATAATCGCCAAAGATGCATTTTATGTCTGATTTACTGCGACGCTCGTTTGTTTTTATACGGTCGTAAATTGCATTAAATGCATCCGAGTTTACAAACACATCTAATCCGGCTAATAAGTTACAAGACTCGCATAAAGCAGCTGATCTGATGCTGATAAAAGTAGGTTATGTTGACTGTAAAATCGACGTTTATGCTATTTCAGTATGCACTATTTTACGGCGCGCATATACTTACTTGCGTCGAATAATAAATTGCAAATACATCTCCTTGCAGCGCCAAGAAAAAATCGTTTGTTTCAGATATGCAACTGGCACAAGGCTAACGCGAGTTAATGTTACAGTTTGATACAGAGTGTTATCGACGAAGTTACAGAGTAAGTAGTGTCACCACTATAACTCCCATTTTCTCCGGGCGAACAGCAAGAATAAAAGTTCTGGGGAACTTTTCCTCGACATATCCGGGTTAAATTTACATTAGACATTTTTCATGTTAATCGGGAGCGAAACTAGAGTGCTTATGCGAAATGGGGTTTCATTAAAAACCGCATTGCGTCAGTTGGATTATCATGTCATGTTTAAATGTATTTTATATTTTATTTATAAGTCGCTTGGATCTGCGAGAGGCAGAGGCCAGGAAATATAGAGTTGGACGCGACTTTTTGTTTCGACAAGCTGAATTTATCACTATAGATGCTAAATATTATGTACAATAACATATTCGCTTCCACAGTCATAAAAATGGGGGGAAGATTGTTTACAGGGTGGTTAATTGTATAATTTTTATGCAAATTCACGTTTTTCGCTTATGACTTTTTTCCGTTAATTTCCACGAGAAAACAGTAAAGTTCTTTTTTTTTCGTCTACAAAACTAGCTCTCGAGCGTCAAAAAACATTGATTAGATCAAAAGTTATATACAGAGGAAGTTTATTTATGACTTTTGAATTAAACATTTATAAACTGTGTTATTATTACCAGAACGTTTTGGCATCGCATCCTCTCATTCCTTATCACTGTCTAATAACTCATACGAAATCTGATATCGGTAAGTTGAATAGTTTGCAAGTTATGACCTTATAAACAAATTAACTAATTATTAGTCTGATCGCACTGATTTTTTTCGTGGTAGATTTCATAATAATTTTATTTGTTAGCCTTAGTTGCAAAATGAAATATACGACGCAAGAGCGTGATATAGTTATATATTATTACATATTCGGAAATCTTATGAAAAGAGCTTTGAGTTAAAAAAAATCGTCAAGATTCGTTGAAAAACAACGGAGTTACAGACTGTCGAATCTATTATTTTCAAGCGAATTTCGCTTATTTAAGGGCAGAACTATGAGTATTATCGACAATTTCGCGCCGCGCACGGCTCGCCGAAAATCAAGCGACCCACTGACTTTTTACAATATTTCTTATGCACTTAACATACTTCCACAAATAAAATATTTTTATCTGGGAAAATACTCGGGTTGCCGGTGATAACAGTATTTTTTTTTGCCCCTAATTTGTTTAACAATAGGCCGACAATTTTGACAGTCTGTATCTCCGTTGTTTTTCAACGAATTTTGACGACTTTTTTTAACTTAAAGCTCTTTTCATAATATTTTGCAGTTAAGGCTAAATAATAAAAAAAATTCCAGGTTGCAAATTTAAAATTAAAAAAATGGTAGATTTCAATGTATTATCATGAAATCTACCATGAAAAAAAATCAATGCGATTGTGGAAGATGCTCGGGATCGTCCAGTTTAATAATTAGTTAATTTGTTTATAAGGCCATAACTTGTAAACTATTCAATTTACCAGTTTCAGATTTCGTGTGAGTTATTAGACAGTGATAAGGAATGAGAAGATGCGATGTCAAAACGTTCTGGTAATAATAACGCAATTTATAAATGTTTAATTCAAAAGTCATAAATAAACTTCTTCTGTGTCTGTTCTTGTTTCTTTTGATCTAATCAGTATTTTTTGACGCTAGTTTTGTAGGTCCTTTGATAACGAAAAAAAATACTTTAATATTTTCTCGTGGAAATGAACGAAAAAAAGTTATAAGCGAAAAACGTGAATTTACGTAAAAACTATACAATTAACCATCCTGTAAACAATCTCCCCCCATTTTTATGACTGTGGAAACTAATATGTTATTGTACATAATATTTAGCATCTATAGTGATAAATTCAGCTTGCCGAAACAAAAAGTCGCAAAATGGTCATTTCCTAGCTTATTTTCCTGGCCTAAAGCGTTGAACTGAAAATAAATAAACTGAAATAACAAGTGTTGAATTCCGAATCGTGTAGCCGTTGATAGAAATAAATGCTTCGTTTGGCAAAGTTATTAAAAAGAAAATGTGAAAAGAATTAAAAAACGCGATACTGTTGTATCAATAAAACATTCTTTCCAAGGCTTTCTTTTCGTTTTGTCTATTTAATTAATTAGCAAGATCTTTTGATGTATGTAACAAATAGCAATGTTAATATTTTACTTTCTGTTTTGTTGCATGTTCAACGTCAAAACTACTTGTTTTATAAAACTTTTACTAATTACTTCTACTTCATTTTCTGCTAACCACATGATTGAGAAACAAATTCGAAAGATAGTAACAGCTTTGTTTATCACTGAAGAGCTCCAACATTTTTGTTTTTGATAAAACGCGAACCATTGTATCTCCTCTCCGCCAAAAATAAAATATGTATGCTCTAAAATTAAATTCTTGCTCGGCTTCCAAGAATTTTATATAATATTTAATAAAGCCATCCTCAAACAGTTAGGTATGAGGTCGTTTATTAAAATCTGGTAAATAATTTGACAGAAATACATTGCATTTTTGCTTATAATACGTGTGTTATTTTTAAACTTAGCATGCTGTACCGATTGCCAAATTTTATCAGGTTACTCACTCTATCCTCCGCAACAATAACATATAAATATAATAGAAAGGCATTAAATACAGAGTGTTTATAGAAATACAGAAAGAATAATTCGTAGAAATATTTCTTGCAAATAAAATAATTTTGTTTAATACGTAATAACTTATAACAATAATACGAGGAAACATTTTTGGAAACGCTGACTTCATCGTTAGCTCGGCTGGAAGTGTTTATACCAATTGTTGTCCTAAACAGCGGACGCTTAACTCACATTTTTCCTCAATAGCTGCATTTGTCACCATTAAATCCAATCATTCATTATTACTATATTGATAGACATAATGTTTATCCGCAGTTATTAACAGATTCACCCCAGACAAACTGTCTTTTCAGAAACAAAAACCAGTTAAGAATTCAGAAATATACATGACTTCGCTTAAACATTTGTTCACTAATAATTTTGCTTGAAATTTCTTTTTATGTGGAGGACGATTCCAAGAGGTTCTCAATAAGTTTTAACAATCAAGTACTTACAAGCACAATTTTGAAGTCTCAGTAGTTTTGATTACTGAAACCGCTTAATAAACTTCGTTATCACTCAGTCAATGTTTAAGTTGATGAACTATCAACTTAAACATTGACTGAGTCTCCGAAAAATAGCCAAATATAGGGTTTCACCATTTTCCTTCTCATTGCAATCCTTGTAATTGTTAACTGCTTCTATTCAACACAAAAAGGTCCAACCTACACAACGGCACTAAAGGGCTCCAATCGGACCACTCCTGCGCCCAGCGGTTATGACCGATTGTTTGTTAACTTCGAAAGTTTATACCCTTTATGCATTTACCTAACATCTAGTGCTACGTTACTGATTCCTTAAATATTTCCAATGTTAAAACCTCTTTTTGTTATCGGGAACACTTTTTCAGTGTGCAATATGAGTACAGAATAGATGATACAACCGTGCTTTGTTAATATCTTAACAGCATTTGCAATCCTTTCCCTTTACGATGTAACGTCACTGGAAAGAATTTCTAAATGTTATGCTATTAACATGATTTTTAAAAGTTGCATTCAATGTCTGTGATACACCCTGTATATCAGATATGTACACGTATACGGTAATCAAAACCATTTTTTCACTGGCGTATGCAGTCTAAAAAGAAATCGCCTCGTTATTCACTATTAAATTAATAATATTATAAATAGGGTATAAATTATCGCAGACTAGAAGGCAACTAGTAATTAAACTGTACCAAACCGGATTCTAAAGCGGACAACTATCTTAATGACCCTTAACTATGACTATTTTCTCTAATAATGAATTCGATCGAAAAAAAGGTGAATTCTATGGTAGCAAATTGCGGCCTTATGTATTATTAATGCTTTATTCACTCGTTTTTTTTAACGGTATTTATCACGACCACCTTCAAGAGAGGCACACGTTACAGGTCAATAACTGGATGGCTATGTTGAATTTAGATATTTAGTTCAATCAGAGAAACTGTTTAAACAGTTATACGGACTTTCCTATATATGAAAATTAAAAACTGCAATTACCCGGATAGTTTAACTAATAATATTGTCGGAGACAACCCCTCTTCGGACTACAGAACCGTCCAAAATTTAATTTCACGCTCAGTATCTAATATAGAGCTAAGAACATTAGTCAGCAGAATCACCATATATAAAAAATATGGAACAATCCATTTCTTTCACCAGGCTTTTCATTTTGAGACGTTTGCACGTTGAATGGTATTACTGGTGATAAATAACACATGTTTTTATTTTGAATAAGAAATATTTATGAGAAAATGTCACCTACATTAAACATTGGTTTATCCAGAGCCACATATGGCGGTAAAAATCGCGAATCTCATAACTCGGTTTTCGAAAATCGATTCCGCGAACTGATTTCGATGCAATTATGTGACTCGTAAATTTTGCTCTCTGCGTGCAATTATACACATAAAAGGAGGAAAAATCCGAGATAATCGCTGACGGGATGCTACCTGATTGAGCGGTACGTCTGCTGGGTTTTTATATAAGGCGAAAATGAATACAGGTTGCTATTTTTTCCGTAAGAGAATATCAGTCGAGTGAAATTATGCTCCCAACGGACGCGCCGGTTATGGAACACAATGGAAAGTGTCATTCTCGGTTGCATCTTAACGATAGAAACGTTGTCCACCTCCTTCTTCCAGTGGCGTAGATAAGGGGTTAGTTCACACTGTTTAATAATTTCGAATACGTCTTTCAACTTTTTCCCGCTGACTCTCTATTTCTCTAGACTAGAAGTCACTTTTACATCAAATTTAAATACTTTTTAAATTCAAATGCAGCCACATTTTTTAAAATTTAAGGCATTTACTTTCATTTATACGTTAAAAACATGAATTAAAAGTTACTTACATAAAATAGTTGATCTTGTACTGTTTACGTATAGAGACAATTCTAAAGTACGTACCTGAAACAAAAATAAAAAATTAATAGACACTAAGAATGGAACATAATTTTGTATCATTGACGATCACTCTAATTTTATCAATCATAAATCAAAACTAATTGCTGTAAATTTAAACCAACAACTTTGTATCGCAATTTTGAATGGAAAAAAGGTTTACTCTATTTATTTGGGTATATTGCGACAAAAAAAAGTAACGGTATAAACTATAAACCTTTGCGCTTGAAATGAAAATATGTACGTATACTTAGTAACAAACAATCTCACATTGAGAAAACTAGATAAAAAATACAAATGACTATACAGAGCGTTCCAGTTTTAATATACCAAACTTCGGGAGTGGATAGAACAACCAAAAATAACGATATTTTGTCTTATAAATTTATTTCGACATCTAAACTGTTTTTAGGATACGTATTTCATTAACCATTACATTATGTGAATTAAGATCTTTGTTGGCTAATACAAATACTATAACAAATAAGTA
Organism: Anoplophora glabripennis; assembly: GCF_000390285.2. Taxonomy (NCBI): domain Eukaryota; kingdom Metazoa; phylum Arthropoda; class Insecta; order Coleoptera; family Cerambycidae; genus Anoplophora; species Anoplophora glabripennis. The sequence continues at coordinate 495,692 of NW_019416343.1, read as the reverse complement.
ATAATAGAATGAACATCATATGGTATCTCTAGCAATGGAAACAGACAAATCAACAAATTTAATCAAAACTAATTTAAAGTTGTGGTTTTCGAAACGTCACTTATTGAAGTGCGCAATATACAAGATGTTACAGAAAGATCTCCCGTAAACACAGGAAGTGATAGTACGACATAAAATAAGAATTTTTTTGTCCTATAAACTATATGACTATCTCCTCTTGTTTTCGAGATACAGAGCGACAAAATAATTTTTTTTAAATATAATTTTTACGAAAATTTCCAAATGGTGCGAAACATTTTTATGAAATTTGGTATTCTGGGGTTTTTGAAGGTAACCAAATGCGCTGGTCCAATTATTTTTTGATTATTTCATAGAGGGCACTAGTTATGCTACATTCCTATTACATTTGAGTGATGTTTAGTGACTGTAGTTAGTAATGACTAATAACAGTCACTAAAATTTTGATATAAGGTTAATTAGAGTTTAAAATATTACTAAGAATGTATGCGTTGTTTATGAGACATCCATCAATAAGTTTTGATATAAACCTACTTTGAGAAAAGTCATTTATTTTATACAACACCGTAATATTGAATGAGTTTAATTAAATTCCTTTCTTCTCGAAAACCGTCCACATTAGGAAGTTCTCAAAATAAAATTGTACATTAAAAATTGAAGCCCGAATGGTAAAAAACCTAACTTTAAAAAAATTAGAACTTAAAATGTGAATGAAATATCCAAAAAATTATTAGACCCGCATATTTACCATCCTTAAAAATCCCAGAATACTAAGTTTCATAAAAATATTTGGCACCGTTTGGAAATATTCGTAAACATTCTATTTAAAAAATTTTAATTTGGCGCTCTGTATCTCGAAAACAAGAGGATATAGACATATACATAGTTCATAAGACAAAAAATTCTTATTTTTTGTCGTTCTATGCCCCTCGTATTTACGGGAAGTCTTTCTGAAACACCCTGTATAGTGATGTGTATTTTCTACTTATTTTTTTTCAGTCTAAGATTTTTGGTTAGGCAAACATTTGTATAAACAAAAAAAAACAAATTGTACCATAAATAAGTTGCTTCAAATAATATTCTAAAAAATGTAAAAAATAAAATGAGTATTTTTTTCCTTCATTTAATATCCTTATCATTTAAAAATATAATACAAATAAATGACACTTTATTAGTATGTCGTGGATGTTTTTGAAGGTTTTTATCTTTTATTATTGTCAAAGGCGTAACAATATTTTTTTGAGCATGTGAGAATTTCATATGACGAAAATATAAAAAAATAACTACAAGAGTATGTTCAATGAATTTTGATCGTTCTCCATGAAAATTCATTTAACTTTTGCGGTTTTTTATATTTTTCTGTGTTATAAATATAAATTCTCTTATTCTGACCTGTCACAACAGAGTAAATTTGTCACTACCATCTCAGTGTCATTTGTGTAATGATTTCGTTTAAAACTTTTTATATAATTTACTAAATACATTTAGGTGCAGCCTTATGTATATTATTGTTATATACATATAGAAATTTATTTATCTCACACACTTAGTGGGCAGAAAAATTACAACAGTAGTGTCGTATATACTGAAACAACAATATAATACCTTTTATCTGAAGTCAATGCACTGTATATTTGTTGCTGCACTTATCTAACTTTAATAGCAACTCGCACACGTCACGACGTTGCTTAACAAATAATACATTGTTAATTTAATTATGGTAATTTTCCTCTACGATAGCATTAAAGTTTTTAAAATCGGCATTAATGGGAGTTAAATAAGTTGATAATCCTTGGAGGGATATCGCGAGCTATTTTTATCTTTTATTATTGTAAACACAGTAATACGTAAAAAATATGTTTTGAGATTGTAGCGCTCTCTTTATCTATCGTAAACGTTATCTAAAGTAAGTAAAGAAATCCTCAGAAATATCTAAGTGAGTAAAAATTTTTACTTGGATATATTTATTTATTTAATAATCAGTCATAAATCCAATATACATAGTGTGAGTCTGTAAACATGAAAATTAAAGAAAAATAATAAGTAATGCTTATTTTTTCTTAATTCCTTATTCATGAAGGTATAGAAACGGCGAAAGTACTATCATTAACATAAATATTATAATTATGCAGTGCTTAGATACATACTATTTTATTTTTCGCCATTTTAAATTGCCGCTTTATTCCTACAAAATAATTAATTTCTTCATATTCCTACAGCTAAATATTGAAATTTAACTACTTAATAACATGCGTGCAGCAAAATTACGGATATAACAGTTATTGGCATACGAATTCATACCCATTCCTTAGCAAAACAACACATATGCATGTCCGATGCAAATAATTGCATTACAGACAAGGCTTTTTGTCAAAGTACTGCATAAAAATTAATTGAACTTAAACACAGTGTCGCTTCAGCTTCAATTTTACCGTTAACTGTCAAGAAAATTGCTGTTCTCTGAGATTAGATGATTGGAAATATTTCCGGTAAACACAGCATTTTCTTCTAAGACTGTCATTAAAGCGGATAATAATGCGGCAGGTCAGTTTTTCGTTCTTCTATTCGAATATGCGATCGGTATTTTATCTCGTCTTTTAGCAGTCAACATTATAATTTTCAAATCATCGTGTACTTTGCTAGTAAATTGCTTATTGTGTGGGTTGAGACAGGAGAATTTATCATCAGTTTCATTTCCTGCACTACTTGTTTAATCTCGTCTGAATTTTAAACATTTCTTCTTCCAAATCGTTTTTCAAGTGCCCAAAAATATGGCAATCAAATGCAACAAGGTGAGCTTCGTATGGAAAATCTTATAAGACTTTTCGTCTCCATATAAAGCAGGAGTTGCATAGAAAAGAGTGGGTGCTACTATGTATTTATCCGTGTAACTGATTTCTTCTCCGTACAAAGTCCTAGGGAAACTGTTCCAGATCCCTTTTTGCAAGTTCGTTAGCATTTACATTTCCTTCAATGCATTTATATCCTGGAACGTAATATAACCCGTGGTGCTCTTGCCAAGTTCAATACTAGATATTACAAACAGTCCCAAATAAGTTTTGAGCGCACATTGTTTGAGTTAATCCTACTACTCCATCTCCTATTCCACTGTATGTGACGGAGCCTTTCATTTCATGATCGTATCTTGAATCATCTATGGAATTTTCATCCATTTCGTATCCGAAAGCTTAAGGTGTCGATTCTCAACTGTAGAAGAGGGTCCCTTTTTGTTCCATTCTGAATTGTTTGTGAATTTGTTGAAGGGAGTATATGGGAAATAGGAATTCGTGCTGATTTCCCATATAATTCGAAACATGAGCGATTTTCTTAGCTATTCGTTGTGAACGTTGCCTACCGCTTTGACAAAGCATCTGGCTCTGTGGGCGTCATCAGCTGTAACTGGCTGTGTCTGGAGCAGTTTTCGACGGCAGATCGAAAGATCGGTGAAATTCTTGATTCTCGACCAACCTTAGCTTTGAAGCTCGCTCGGGGCTCCTCACACGCCAATTATTTCTGTTTCTTAAATCATCTCTTGACTAATCTATTATCTCTATTACGATTCGCGTTCGAATAGAAATCCGACAATCATAAATTCAAGTTAATCAGCTCTCCGCGGTGTGAAAAATAAGCCTCGCTGCATATTTGCCACGTAAACAAACACATTATTCTAAAAAAAAAACGTGCGTGCTTTGGCACAATTCGCGTTAACATCCGATTCGTGATCTCTCGAAACCCATTCGCCTAACAGGCACCTTATTTACGATTTAGACCAGGTTTCCAACACCTGCAATGACTCGGGCACGTTATGCCGTTTGTTATTAGAAGTGGACGGGCGGCGACTAGCGGGGGAGTAGCCTTCGTTCAATAAGACCGAAGTCGTGGAGGCAGCCCGATGCCTTGTATGGAGAACGGCCGTGACCGAGGATGTGCCTACGTACTTTATTAGCTTAGTCAATAGAAAATTCATGTATGCAAATGTTTGATTATTGTCGTATGATGCGACAGGAGAAAAATAGACAGAGGTCGGATGGCGCGGAGTCTGCAAGAGTGCTTTAGTAGGTGCTACGGCGAAGTGAGTAATGAATAATGCATGTATAAGAAAATAACTAAATTTACTTAGAATAATCCAAACAAAAAAAATCTCCGGGCACGTCAAAATCAAAACTAAGACCTAGGTAATGCTAAGCACCAGTTAACATTTAAGGCTATGATCATATTGCGACAAAGACAGTGTCCAAATATAGCAGGAGATTCACAATATTGTGAGGAATGATGCATCTAGACAGAAGTCAAATCCTCTACAAAAGATTGTTATTATAGGCTGCTTTTCCAAAAATGCGTTGATCAGCAACTGCTCAATCCATTTTTTAATATTTTTGCAATGCAGGTCCATCTGATCCCAGAAAAGTTGCTCTTGAACGTCTTTTTAGTTAGTCAACACGAGACTATTTATTGACTAGTGTCAAATTTTACCAACAAGATTAGGTACACAGGGTATATACAGGGTGATACACAACTTATCCAAAAAAAATTTGGAATAGATACGGCATGAGAAATTGAGTCAATATCGTAACAAAATGTTTTAAATCCTTATAATTTCTGAGAAAAAAAATGAAATTGTAGTACTTTCAAGAATTACATATCTGGACAATTGTAGTCTCTAGCGTCATCCTGAATAAGCGTGGAAAGCCACGTGGCCTCAGCGACTCCGATTACTGAAATCCGATTTTACAATCGTCGTTGCGATAGTGTTTACAATAGTTTTTTAGTAGTTAGTGTCAAAAATGGCTTGCGTGTAAAGCAACAAAGCAAACACGTCAGTGGGCAATATTATGAACATCAGGTGTGTCAAATTATTTTAAAATTAAAACCACAAATTATTATTATTTTATTAATCAATAATAACAAAAGCGGCGAAAGCAGTTAAATTTGCTGATATAAAATAGGTGAAAAGTTATAGATGTCAAAATGTTCAGAAAAATGAGTAGAATCTAAAAATATAATATTATGATTCTGCTAAAAACATGCATAAATTCAATATTTTGAAATAAAAATTTCAAAAAAGTTTATTTTGACACATCCATGGTAACGAGTTCATTTATTTCCAGTTTAATAAAAGTAAAAACAGCTCGAAGCAGTCAGTCTCTCATAAATTTCCAAACAGTGAACATCGTCAATTTGTATTACGAGGGGAAATTCAGTTTGTAAATAAATTAGGATAAGTCAATCGTCAATAATTGTACAAATTTTCTTAAAACATTTGTAACACATTTAAATTTGTCAAATATTAAATTTATCTTTTATTTTCATTCAAATTCAATACCTAACATGTAATAAAGGAAACCACACCCTGAAGTTAAAATAAGCTCTAAATACTGTGAATACTAAATTAATATTTTGGCGTTCAATATGAAAAAATTCTAACTCAAAAATAAAAAACAAAAATCAATCATCACAACAATAGATCTACATATTTTCCCCTAGGTATAATGCAAAATATAATAGTTTATATAATGAAACACTATAAATTTTCTTGATCTACTCGTAGCATCTGAAACCCTCTAAGCAATCTAAAATTTATTTTGCTTTGTTGCCAAGTTATAATTTACTTATAAATTTTTGGTCACTAAAAACTGCTTATTCAAAATTTAATATCTCTTGTGTCACGAGCTAGTTTTCGTGGAGTTTAAGGGGATATTAATCTGGGTCTCTTTTATACAAAAATAGGGTAAAAACCAAAATATTTTATACACATTGTCCGAAATTTTTTTCTAAATGTATACATTTTCAAAATTTACTTTGTCAATTGACTTTATTTGATACCAAGAAGTCCGTCTTTACGTTTAGTGGTTCTTAAGGTATGACAAGTAAAAAACTGGGATATCCTAAGGTAGAATAAAAAAAGTTGATGGATTAGAAATGAAACATGAAACGAAAGCTAAAAGGTAAACCGATTCCAATGAGTTGACAAATGACAATAGCCTAAATTGTTAACAATATCTAGAACATTTGAACATTTTTTTTGCATATTACATTTCCTGGTTGAACAGGTTTTGCAAATCAAGTGCCTTTAAGTACCCTTCAGTCTTTTAATAGGGTTATAATGAAAATGTTCAGTTTTTTCAGTTTGAACTGTATTTTCCATTTCAATATCATTTCTCTTTCTGCACTTTTTTTTATTTTAATAATGTCACAATTTCAGTAGCACTAAATCCTTTCTCGAAATACGGAATTTGAGGCAAAATAAATGTAATTTTGTACAGAACACTTAACAGCCTTCACTTTTTTTGCAACACGTGGCTTTTTTCCGCGAGTGAAGTCGTATGTTCTAGTATGTGTAGTATGAGTGAATGAAGAGACTTTATGACAACTAAGATCAAAAGAGATAGAAATAGTAACTACAAGTCAGACATTCACCAAATTCAATCGCGAAAAAAAGCTTATTGTACATTAGTCACGAATTTTAAAATATACCTACGTTTTTCACTCCCATTGACATTCCCACCACCCATACACACTTGTTTATAAATAACCGATTCTTGTTTGTTTTGGACCTTCCCACTTACCGCGAGCGGAATATGGAGAGCCCAATTAACATTTTCATAGGCACATTCCTGGCTTATATAACATTTCAAGCCGTTCGAACCGGCAACACTGCCAAGTCTGGTACATGTCTAAATGACGTAACCCGCCGAGAGGTCGCGTTTGGCGCCACGATGTGTCACTTGCCTGCATTCGACACTTGGGCCCTGATAAAGGAAACTGCTGGTCATTGCAAGGAAAAGGTATTTCGCTCCGTGTTTGTGTAACTAAATAACTTTTCATAACTTGTTTTATTGCGTTGGTCCGTAATTACGGACGTTTTAAATTACGATGCACTGTTTGGTCGTGCTTCTAAAAATATAACGGCTATAAAAATTTATATTTCTAGCGAGGTCGTTACCCAAAACTTCCACGACTTATTTCCTTATTCGAATGTTCGACTGTGCCGAGAAGATTTTTTTTCTACATTTATTTCCTGCTAAACACTTTTATTGTTAGTTAGTTTAATTGGACATCGTGAAGACAGTCCACAAGAATCTCACTGCTTGAGATGACCCTCAGGGTTTGCATATTGGACCGCTCCTTGCTTTGCTACTTACTAGTGATATTTGTATTATTTAAGAATATATTTAATGCACCTCATTGTTGTTTGCATTCTCTAAATTTACAACGCCAGGCAATACAATTTGAGCAGCAAAATATATTTCCCTCGGAACAATAAGTCTATATAAGTTGCAAAGTCACCATAATAATACATAAACAGCTACTGTCACCGGTTACCATTGTAATTATTGAAATATGTGCACCATTAAGACCGATCGCATTATGTAACGATTATAAATACCTGTCCGGCGACATATGACGTTAAAAAGATCTCTGAATTGCAAATTTTAGTTGAAATTAATCTATATGCTACATGTATGTACATAAATTGCAAACTGTTGTGCAGTAATGTTTCTCGAATAAAAGTTCTATTTATATATTTCCAGATATGATAATTAATACTAATGTAACCAAAAAAAAAAAAAACAAGTAAATTCCTGGTTAATGTTTTAAAAATTTACATAAGTATCTTCGAGTCCAATGGATTTGAAAATAAATAATGAATTTTTAGTGTAATTCTTATTTAAGATGACATTCCTATGTCTTTATAGGACTTGTTCATTCATTTTAGACGGGTCGATAGTTTTGTAGATAATCTTATTTTTCAACAATCTCCTTTGATTTTAACTGCTTATTGTTTGTAAAAATGACTGCCTGAGGTGTTTCTTTACAATTCTGATTTTGTCTACTTGAAGAAGATTTTTGGTCAATAACATACCTACGTAATTGTATTAATACATGCCGTACGTAATTGCAATTATTACGGTGTCATTTGTCACGTATTCAACAAGAATCATTCCTGCTTGTACTCAAAAGATTTTGATTATAAGCTTTCCAGTAGAAGACTGTGTGCAAGCCTTTTTCTTTGGAAGCAGAGAACTATGGAGACAGTTATCCTACATTTAGAAATATCAAATCATTTTCAGAAATTTGCTATTCAAAACTTTGTTTTTAACAAATTAAGTTAACAAAAACCCAATGTCTTCTTCTCTTATTTGATTTGACAATTAAACATGTCACGTTTTCTAACACAACTGCTCTGTTTCTATTGCAAGTAGCTATGATCACTGTCAGTCAGGCAAAGCTTCCATTCTATAAAACTGTATTATTTTTATAAATGTAAATTCGAAAAGAGACGCAAGAGACTTTGGGATTAGTTGCATTAAAAACCTTCCACAGCTCAATCATCTTCAATGAACACACAACACACAATCCACGAAAATTATCTGCGGGAATCCAGTTTCTCGAAACTCATTTTTTGTTAGTAATAAAAATGGTTGTGTAAGGGAAGGATTTGAAAGATTTCACCTTATTTTTAATGTTTGGGTATAACTGATTCATCTAAAGCAGAAGTGTAACATAAAAGATATAAATATACATGCACTCCATCCAAACTTGGAAGATCAAGATTTCAAGACTCGCCTTCATGCTTACAACATGAAAGCATGCCGAAATTTCAGGACCTACTTCCATTCTACGTTTGCGACAGCATGGATTATCTTGTTTAAAGCATAATTTAATACGAACAAGTACTGCCACAGTCATATTTAAGATTACCGCGTATACATATGACAAGTGAAAAAGGTGTTTCTCGCGTTTTCAACCTCCACAAATACCTCCATGACACTAATTCATGTTTTTCGGGCCATTATTTATAGAGATTGTTAAATATCGCGGTGATTACATACGCCCAATTGTGCCGCTCTATTTCGAACCGGCACGAACAGAACAGATATTATTTAACAATACCTGGTCGTAAAAAATATATATAACCGATGTCAGAGGTAAACAAATAAATCTCTCATACGATAGGAGGTGTGAAATATGAAGGTTTTAATGTTTTAAATATTTATCAATGTAGAAGATAAAAATACTTGCAAACAAATTGTGGTTATCAACATTAATTTATGTTTACAAACTGGGAGGCCCAAACCGGGTGCTCGAATTTTTATCTGTTTCGCAGGTTTTTGTATAAAAAAAAACGTAAACAATGGATTCTGGATAACAATTGATAATCCTTCAGTATATATTATAACCTCAGTAAAAAACTAATAAACAAACCTGGAAAGGGAATAACAAATAAGGGAAGAATCTGATAGTACGTAAATTATTTTTTGGAGATGTAATTCTTTAAATGCAATTCTTTTACTAATGACAAAATGCCTGACAATGCCTGACAAAGTGTTATTCTTAAAATAACTTAATTACTTTATTTGATGTCATTCTCCTTTATTTTCGTTAAATAAAATATTGAATGTTGCATTTCGCAGATGTATACCAAATTTTGTTTTTTAAATAATAATAATTCCTCTCACTTCTTTGTGATTAAAAAGATATATTCATATCATATCTGTTCAAGTTAAATGTAGTAAAATAAGTTGTTTTGTAGAGGTCGGACATAGGTCTTACCAAAACTTAAACCTACGCCACTGTATTTTTTACAAGTTATTGTAACGGATTTATATTCTAATGCACTAAATACATAAAAAAGGTGACTTAATTTTTTTCTCTAAGGTTCACCATTTTCAAGTTATTCATGCAAATACAATCCCCTTGTGGCAGACACTTCAAATCTAATATTACAAAAATATTTATGTTTATGCTTAAAAGTAAGTGCTTACAGCACACCAACAAAATTCTTTCCACATCACTTGTGAGGTAGTGTTCCTGGTGTGCTTTAGTTTTCTCTGGAGGCATTATCTTTACAAATAAGAACAATTTAAATGAAAATAATAATAAAAATTTAACATTTACCAAGCAACAACAACTAAACAATAAACAAAATTAACGTTACGTATTTACAGCAATTGTTTAAAATGTGAACCACCCACATCGATACATTTCTGACAACTTCTATTAANTATTACAAGAATATTTATTTTTATGCTTAAAAGTAAGTGCAATTTGTAAGCACATCAACAAAATTCTTTCCACATCACTTGTGAGGTAGTGTTCCTGGTGTGTTTTAGTTTTATCTGGAGGCATTATCTTTACAAATAAGAACAATTTAAAACAAAATAATAATAAAAATACATTTACCAAGCAACAACTAAACAATAAACAAAATTAACGTTACGTATTTACAGTAATTGTTTGTCTTAAATATATCGGTTGCGAACCACCGATATATTTCTAACATCTTCTATTAATGGAACTAATTGAAGCTAATATCATGTGGTGGTTTTCTTTTAATTCGTTACACTCGTCTTCTATTCGCTGCAGTAGTTGTGGTCTAGTATCTATTGGAGTAGAGTAAACATTTCAGGTAGGTCACCCCAAACATAGAAGTCCAGGGAGTTTAGATCTGGCGATCTGGCTGGCCAAGACACTGGACGCTCCGCACCGTTATGGTTGACATTGGCATTTGATCTTCTACCTATCCATCATCTCATATAATTATTTTGTCGTATATTTAATAGAACATCCTCTAATAATTCAAATAGATGGTTTTCTTAGAAAGTTTAGAAATGACTCCGAATTTCATAAGAATTTTCTTGTGACCAAATATCCAGATTATGAAAATTCACTACCCCTCGCTTTGTGAACGTAACCTCATCGGTCCAAAGTATTTCTAGTAAGAATTCAAACAACCACTGATAAAAATTCAGGCGTCTCTCTATATTTCCCGAAAGTACATTTTGCACAGGTTGTAAATGGTATGGATTATTGCCATTCTTACGTAGAACTTTTCAAATTTTCGATTTACTCACCCCAAGTTGCCGAGACGTTCTTCGTGTACCTACTTAGCGAGGATCGTCGTCAAATGCTTTTAAAATTTCATTTCTGTGCCTTTCATTCGTTTGTCGTGATTTTCCAAATATTGTTTTAATCCAAAAAGATGAAAACGATGATTGTAAAGAATTTTGTTGATGTGCTTACAAATTGCACTTACTTTTAAGCATAAACATAAATATTCTTGTAAACTTTAGGGAAAAAAATTCAAGTTACCTTTTTACGTATTTTGTGCATTAGAATACAAATTCGTTACAATAGCTTGTAAAAAATACAGTGGCGTAGTTTTTTTTATAAAAAAGGGGATGACCCTGTCCAGTTGTACACCACTAGTTGAATCTTTAGAGCTCATGTTTTAGGGAATACAAGGCCTACTTTCATACATTATCTGTACTAAATTTTATTGAAATCAGTGGATGGACTCCGGAGATATAAACAAAAAATATATTTTTTTAACAACTTCAACACCCTGTATCTCTAAAACGAGACCTATGTTTATAAGGCAAACACCTACTATTTTAAAAAGGTGTATCTGCCCTCGAAGTTTCCTGCATAAAATTCGGACCACCCTGTATAGAATAAGAATCCGAGTTTGCCTATTCTAAAAAACCATTACTAAATTTAGGACAACAAGAAACATAGAAAAAGAACGAAAAATGACCTGTTTTTCGCCACATTTTTCCCTGTAACATTGAAAGTAAGCCCTAAATAAAAAAGTCATTCTTTATTTTTTGTTTATTTGACGATTTTCTAGAAAGTTACAACTGCGAATCAAAAAAGTTAAATTTTGCATTGACAATATGCGAAAAATAGTAGAAAATCATGTGTATTTGGTTAATTATTTATGATTAACAAAGTCAACCTAGACTCTATTACGTATATTTTCACTTTATGAATTCAATTCCACATGCAAAAATGTCAGCATTTGAATTTTAATGAATCTAAGATAAGAATTAACAAAAATACTACAAGGACTTCTTCCAATAATTAATTGAATGGGTTCAACGTCCTTTCTTATTTACCACTATTCTCAATAAAAATTCAAGGCCACACCAACCCATTATATTATACAATAACTACCTACTTTCTTTACTATAGTAAATTGTCTGATTATTGTTTATTGCTCTTATAAGTACCTGTGAAGGTAAATAATATTAAATTTTCTCATTTAAAAGGAGCGTCTTGCAATTAAATTTGAAAAGATATTATTCCAATGCAACCCACAACTGCGCCTCTACCCATATTTGGATCAAATCCACAAACAGAATAGTCATTTTAATTTAAGACTATATACAAGCTCAGTTCATAACTATATTTAGTAATGATATTAGAAACGCAAATTTTGGCAAATAAAAAACATGCTAAATATCAATAAAGATTGTTTATGTGTTGTTTAACCTTGGGAATAATTAATTTTGCAGTTCGTGTAATGATTTAGCCCGCTCTACGCCAACCGCGATGTCATTGTTCCATTATTATCTTCCGTCTACCGTATATTCGCAAATTTATTGTTTCTGCATTAGATGCTAAACACGCGGAAGATTCTTAACTCATGTCACGCTACCGGTAATTTTAAAATGGCCGCTCGTCGGGCTGATCAAGTTGGCGCCACCATTATTTATAATTCATAAGCGGGCTCGCGACCGAAATGTCACGTTTTGGTACCATTTTTTAATTGCTTGCCAGTTTTTACTCAAAACTGGGCGGTTGATCATTATTTTTTGTCAGTATTTTTAATATACAGGATGTTACAAAATTCGCGGACATACATTGTGGGAGCTAGGCATGGTGATTAAAAAGTGTCCATGATTTTTCAATCAGTTTTTTAAAGTTTTAGTAGTTTCAAATATAGAGAAGTAATATAAATAAATATTCACGTTTCAAATTTTAATGATTTAATAAAAGAAACAAAAATGATATACAGGGTGATTCAATTAAAATGTCATTAATTTTAACCAAATTGGAAAAAAATACTCGACCTTTTAATAAATAAGCAAATCACCCCTTAACTTCCGTTAATTCCTCGCCCTATTTCGCCCCTAGAGAGCGCTGGAGCATTGAAGCGAAACAGCTGATTTCCCTAATTTTGCAATTGGTTTCAAAATCATATTTAATTTTTGACACCTTTCGATTAACATTGTATGCTTTAAATTCTGTATAGAAGATTTCAAGAAAGAGAAAAGAAAATGAGAAAAAACCTTATTAATGCTGACACCGAAGTCGTAGAATCGAAAACCTATGCAAAAACGGACACAATCGTTTCTCCGACTTCCTTCCAGCCGAGTGGCCGGTAGCACATAAAAAATATTGTCCGTTAGTGTCGGTCAAGATGGACTATTTATTATGTTACATAAAAAGATAATAGCCTTCGAATGGGCCAATAAATAAAATTGCCCTCCCTTATGCCATTGTCTTTCCTTGTACTTTATGGCTATGTTTATATCCTCGAAGGATCGTTAGTCTGCGTTGGCAATATTCACTTTCGAGTTTCAGCGGCCGGGCTAAATGGATTCTAATGGAAACTGTGAAATTATTATACGAGACTTAGAATTTAATTACGGAGATCTCTAAAATGGTTGAGAAATAAGCTGTAGGTTTGGCAATACCAGTAACAGTAAGAGACTGACGATTACAGACGTTCCTTTTCAAATAACAAAGCTTCTAAAAATGGTAAGCATGGTAACCATGTGGATGTTATGTCATCGATGCTTTGAAATGCATTTTACAATATGAATTAGTTTTATACATATTTCTCTCTTCGTGCTGATGCTTGCGATGTGGTTTCAAATTGAATCTTAATACATATAGACCAGTGCTTAAGCCTTCAAAAATGGTAAAAAGTGAAAAAAAAATTATAGTAGGATGAAACCCATTGGAAAAGGAAGAGAATATAATAGAAATGAAAGGAAAAATAATTTACGGGCGATCTGAGATCGGGAAGGGGAAGGGGGTGAGTTTTTAAGGGTAAAAAACGGTTTATCTTGATTTCCGGAAAAACTACAAGTCTTATGGAAAAAAGTTAAATGGCAAAGTTGTAGGTAATAAAAAGATCTACAACTTTTGTATTTACACTTTTTTCACATAACCTCAAAATTTATGTGAAAAATTCAAATAACCAAGTTTTTGGTTTTTTATTTTTATCTTTTACAAACAAATTTTTTTTTCACGAAATTTGGTGAAAACTTACCTATTTATGTCCCAAACACGCTGTAATTTTTTTGATTTGAAATATTTATTTTTTCACCTTATTTTTACTTAATATCGAAAAAGCACCCTAATTTTCAATCGAAAATTCTCACGTCAAAATATCTGCTTTTTTAAAAACGTCGGTGGGCTTTTTCTTCGTTGAAATCTCTACTTTCTGATGGTGTAAAAAAATATATACATTACTATGGTAAGTTTTCTCAGGAAATGCAAAGAAACGAACTAGAATCCGAAAATTTTTTTCTAATCATTATGTACAATTTTGAGCTATTTATTAAAATTTACACTTTAATTACTCGAAAAACGTAAGATTCCATGTTACATTGATAAACAAAAAAATTACAAGTCGAAATATACTATTATAATTAACAACCAAATAAGTTAATAAAGTTAATATTTAATAAGACATCTACAATATTTTGAGAAAGTTGTAGAATCTTCTTTCGTTTCTTTGCATTTCCTGAGAAAACTTACCATAGTAATGTATATTTTTTTTTACACCATCAGAAAGTAGAGATTTCAACGAAGAAAAAGCCCACCGACGTTTTTAAAAAAGCAGATATTTTGACGTGAGAATTTTCGATTGAAAATTAGGGTGCTTTTTCGATATTAAGTAAAAATAAGGTGAAAAAATAAATATTTCAAATCAAAAAAATTACAGCGTGTTTGGGACATAAATAGGTAAGTTTTCACCAAATTTCGTGAAAAAAAAATTTGTTTGTAAAAGATAAAAATAAAAAACCAAAAACTTGGTTATTTGAATTTTTCACATAAATTTTGAGGTTATGTGAAAAAAGTGTAAATACAAAAGTTGTAGATCTTTTTATTACCTACAACTTTGCCATTTAACTTTTTTCCATAAGACTTGTAGTTTTTCCGGAAATCAAGGGAAACCGTTTTTTACCCTTAACAACTCACCCCCTTCCCCTTCCTGACCTCAGATCGCCCGTAAATTATTTTTCCTTTCACTTCTGTTATATTCTCTTTCTTTTCCAATGGGTTTCATCCTACTATATTTTTTTTTGGTTTCAAAAATTATCGACCCTGGTCTTGTAACTTAGCAATTTCATTCGAATCCCCTCTTCGTCAGTTTCAATGTTTAAACGATTTAGAGATCTTGAAAAATTATAATCTTCAAAACGTCAAAAACCTCTGTTGACTCACTACTTTGTTTTTTATAAAAAGTTTAGATGTAAGTAAAGTTCCTAAAGATCATCAGCGACGAACTTTCCGAGCTAAAAATTGATCCGAAACAGACATTTTAAAGCGGCAGCGCAAAAAATATTTGTAACAGATTAAAACCAAAATATTATGCTCCAAATCGCCAATATAGCAATGATATAAAGCGGCAATAAAACGTTTCAACAATTAATTACTCCGCACCATGATAGATGCAACACGCCTATCATTAATAACTCTGTTTGAGGGCACGATTAATAATTTAAAGCTGTCAGCTCCGAAAAGTTGATAGGCGAATTTAACACCTATTTACCTCGAATTTACATATTTTGTAATGAACTTGAAATTGCTCTCCAAATCGAACGGATCTGCTTTCAAATCTAATTACGATATCGGTTGTTCCTATTGGGTATTAAAAAAAATGGTATTTTAGATAAGTATGTGGAGATAAGTGGATTTGGTTACGCAAGCAGTACCGTTAATCCCAACCAATTAAATAATTAATTTAGATAGCTGTGTCACGTAAAATTATTTATTATTTCAGTGAACAAACCCGCAAGCAAAATGCAGAAATAATTTTTTGATTAATTGATCTGGGCGAATTTCAGTTTCGTCTTTATCTAAAATGAAGTTATTGTTTAATGATTTTAAAATGTCACCTACCTACGTTTGTTTTGGTTTAAATTTAATTTATCAAGGACATATTAAATTTTTTTTAATATATAGAGTTTTTGAGAAAATTTTCTGTAGTTTTAGCGCATTTATTGGATATCAATTCATAAAAAAAATCAGTTAGTGAGCCTAATAACCTGTTACCTTTTATAATAACAAAGCAATTTGTTGGGTTTCTCGATGAAAAAAAAGTAAAAAATTGACGAAACATAATTAAAACAGCTTAAATGCATTTAAAATGCAATTCAGCACATGAATAACCAGTAAAATAAAAGAAACAAGGGAAAGATGATATACATGGTGTTAGAAGTTTGACTGCCTTTATTTTAACAGACGATAGAATACATACATTAAATAAAAAAAACCTTATCCTAAACTCAACCATTTCAGAGAAAAAAAATATAAGAGTCTGCAACTTGAGGTACAAAAGTTCGATTAAGGAATATTCACATAACTGCGTGCATAAAATACTATAAAATACAATGTTTATCACTTTTTTTTAACTTCTTTGTGCTTAATTCAAAAAAATTACACAGCCACACAGAAAAAAAAAGTTGGGTATACTTTTTATGCGACATATATTTTTCGTAGTAATTTGGCCTCCTGAACACGAATCTGGGGTCAGAATTGGACCATCACCTCACAAATTTTCCTAACCTCAAAAAACTTGTGAAAAACAGTGAAAATTGATGAAAATTTACTGGGAAAATTTGGAAAAAAATTTATTTCCACATCAAATAGTACATTTTTATGTAAAAGACTCTGCTGAATTCAAATCCACTGTCAGAATTGAGCTAGAAAGTGTGGTTTTTTTTCTAACCTCAAAAAATCGAGCAGGAATCGCTATTTTCAAATTCTGAGCGGATTTTGACCAGATTTTGTATAAAGGGGTTTTTTGGGTCTCTGATTACGAATATGAATTCACATTGTAAAAATTCAAGATGGCTGATCCAATATGGCGGGTGTACTTTTTTGAAATCCACCGATTTCAGTAAAATTTGGCATCATAAGGATTGCTGGTTGATCTCACCTTCATTAATCACACATTTGGAGTCATATTTTCATAAATCAAGGTAAAAGATTCCACTCCGTCTAAAAATGTGACTTCGCTTAAAAAAATGACTTAAGGACTCTACACATGTAATGATGTGTAGTGATGTGCTTGTTTCCATGGGACAAGATAAAAATCTTTCTACTTTATTCTTTCATTTATTTAGTCGTGCATGGGCTTATGGTTTTCCAATCAGATTTTTTTAACTACTATGCAGTTTTCCTATGGCATTTAGATGTTTTTATTTCTTAATAATTTTAAAGTTCAAGGAAAAGGACACATTACTGCCACACAGCACATCACTGCATCTGCTTATGCCTTCAATCTAAAAATACGACTTTGCCGAAAAAATGCCGCCTACTCGGCCTAAAATTATGACTCTGCCTACAAATTTTACCTTGATTTATGAAAATCTGGCTCCAGATGTGTGATTAATTTAATGAGATCAACCAGCAATCCTTATGATGCCAAATTTTACTGAAATCGGTGGATTTCAAAAAAGTACCCCCGCCATATTGGATCAGCCATCTTGAATTTTTACACTGTGAATTCATATTCGTAATCAGCGACCCAAAAAACCCCTTTATACAAAATCTGGTCAAAATCCGCTCAGAATTTGAAAATAGCGATTCCTGCTCGGTTTTTTGAGGTTAGAAAAATAACACACGTTCTAGCTCAATTCTGAGAGTGGATTTGAATTCAGCAGAGTCTTTTACATAAAAATGTACTATTTGATGTGGAAATAAATTTTTTTCCAAATTTTCCCAGTAAATTTTCATCAATTTTCACTGTTTTTCACAAGTTTTTTGAGGTTAGGAAAAAATTGTGAGGTGATGGTCCAATTCTGACCCCAGATTCGTGTTCAGGAGGCCAAATTACTACGAAAAATATATGTCGCATAAAAAGTATACCCAACTTTTTTTTTCTGTGTGGCTGTGATAATTAGCGTTGTAATAAATTTAAAATTCGATAAAATTCATATTGGGCAATGTGACAACGGCGCGGCAGATAACACGAGGCACTAAGCTGTCAGCTGTCCAGCAATACGCAATTCAGTTGGTATCTGGAATTGGACCGCGTCTGAGTGTTTTTTGCGTATCGCTATTTCCTTTTCTTGGGGTGTTTTACAGCGAGTGCGTGTAAATTGGATTCGAAGGTGTCGCGCGTGCAACGAAAATGTTGGTGGACATTTTGAGCATATGTTGTAGTTTGTTTTGTCCTTGTGCGTTTAAAAATTACTGAATTTTGCTTTTTAATGGCAGTCAAATTTCTTACACCCTATATTATGCTTTTTGGTTACTTTATTACTTAACAAACTGAAGGTATTTTGGAAATCCACCGTTAAATTACCAATTCAAAGAAAAAAATAGTGCATTATATCACTTTAACCATCTCTGGAAATAATCAACGCCAAGTTGGCAAACCTCGAAGCTTCAGTTCATTCTTTCCATCAACGCAATTAAAATAATCTCACGGACAAGTCCGAAAACGCTCTTGTTATGTTAACGGGGTCGTCGCGTTTTTCTCGAATCATTAATAAATGCCATGTAAACATAACGATGCTATACTTGAATTTATCATGTCACGATAATGATATATCTTCGTTTTAGTGATGCGCCCACATTCTTGAGTGCAATTGGCTCTCAAAGATTACCCATTCGAGATAAGCCTATCAAAAGTAATAACTTCGTGTTTACTATCCACCATGTGGATATGTTAAAAGAAAACCGTAAATTCGGACATTAATATCTGAAACCTTAAACCAAAATGTAGAGACCTAAATATTCATTCCTGAGAAAACGTAATTCGAAACTAGAAATTTCGTTGAGTGATTTTTTTCAAAACAAACTATAAATACGGGTGCGACAATTCCGTAAATTAAAATAGCGTAGAAGTGAAATCACCCCACAAAATTTTGAGTTCATTTTGAGTTGGTTAAATTTAAAAATACAATTGTTGTTCCAAACAAAATTGTTGGTCACGTAGCTTGTAAACATTTATGAAGGCTCTCTATATCCCCAACGATAATAATAATATGCAGCTCTTTCCCCTGTGACTTGCAAAACTAAATGTCATTTTCAAATATATGCGTGATGTGAGAACATTACTTTCTGCTTTGGTATAAAGAATCAAGTCTCTTATGCTGTAAATTTATGACAACTTTACGTGATAGTGAAAACTATGGTGTAATAAACTCATTAATTTCCTGTCACTTCAACTGAGCATATAGATATTCCCGCATCTGGTATATACCGAGCAACTGAAAGAGCATCCTGAGCTGAATATAAATAAGTTACATTTGATATTGGAAGTTCTTTTAAATTATAGTCCAGCATTATTTTGAAAGCGCTTTTATCTAAAAGTCGTCTGAAGTGAGGCTAATCTAATATTTTAGTATTATTTCTACCGCTTTTACGAGTGCTGACTTATAACTTTTCTATTCAATTCCTTCTATGATATTAATTTAAAAAAATACTTTTAAAAGTAAAACGAGATTTAAGAAAATAGTTAAATAGTAAATGTCAGATTTCGGTCACATTAATTAAAACTGCGAGTGTATGTCACACTTAACACATGTTTTTCCAGTTAAATCATCGAGATTTGTTAGTTTTGTACCAAAATTAACTGAAAATTGAGGAGCAAGATGATACAGATTATTTCTTTAACCCTAATGTCATAAATGCACTTCACAAACAAAACACATTTACATCTAATAACCCCTAATTACGAGTGCGAGTCACAAATGGGCCCGACGCGACGCCACCATAGTCCTTGAAAACAGGTGGTAAAATGCAAAAGGTGCACAAAACGGGGCAGACTAGGCGACTAGACCGGCTTGCAGTCAACTTGGATCGGCACATTGATAAGTCCAAGTACACATATTAATGCAGTCGCTAAGGGTTATTTTACACCAAGCTAGCAACCTCTAGTCGCGTTTGATGCTGCTGGATATAACAGAACATGAAAACGTACTAATAAGACATAAAAATGTAAAAAATAATTTAGTTTTACTTAATTTGGAATAATATAAAATTTAACAAACAATCTTGTTACACATGGTAATTATAGCTGCTTAACGTATAGATTTCCCTAATATTTCAAATAAAAACTTTATTTAAGCCCCTGAAAAACTACTCTGAAACACTTGAATACATCCCCAAAATATTAAAAAAAAAAACCACAAGAAGCGATAAACACAATATTTTAGGGGGTGGTTGACGAAGTTATTTTGTGAAAAAAAGTTCATATAAACTTAAGTCGAAATATGCTTCGCTTCCGAGATACAGAGTGTTTAAATTTTAACTTTTTATTTATTTTTATTAATTATTTCAAACAGTTTTAAAGATATTGATTTGAAATTTGATGGTTGTATTTTATTTAGAAATATTATCAGCAACCTACAAGATAATGTATCAATAGAAATTAAAAATACACAACTTGCAATAAAATATGTTTTATTTATTTCCTCAAAAACGGTGCATCCTACGAAAAACATTGAAGAGACCAATTTCATTCAGAATTGATGGCGGATTTCTAAAAAAATTACAACAGGAAAAGTCAGTGGCGTACCATTTTTTTTATCAAAAAATGTGTCATTTTCGTACGAACGCTACTGGTACAAGTAGAAATATTCGGACCACCCTAAAAAATTAACATTTATCCCTCCAAAGCGTTTTTCAAATTTCAAGTCAATATCTTTAAAACTGTTTGAAGTAATTAATAAAATAAATAAAAAATAAAATTTAAACACCCTGCATCTTCGAAACGAAGCATATTTCGACCAACGTTTATACGAACTTTTTTTCCCAAAATAATTTCGGCAAGCACCCCCTAAAATATTTCGCATTTATTTACAAACAATCTGTATAATTCTAAAAAGAAAACACTACCTATTTATCTGCTCTAAAATCTTTTTGCGGAATACATTTCCTATGAATTGTATATGGTCTTTAAAACAACGCAATTGACGAATCCCAGATTTCTATAATCAAACAACGTACATAATATGTGTATGGAATCCTTTAGTACCACAAATTGATAAAACTTATCTTTACCCGAAAACAAAAAACTTAAACTTTAAGCTTATGTTTTATTGCCAATTTATTACTACATTATCGACTCAAGTATCGTGTAAAAGCTTTATATTTCAGCCATGTTCTGAATCCAAAGCCAGAAATCAACCGCGCAGATCCTGAAAAAACTGCAAAACCACTCAAAAACAGCAACACGTGTCAGAGAACATCGAGTCTGTCATCGAAACCACCTAGAAAACACAGTTCAAAATTCATAAACTCGAATTGGCGAAACCATCAAAACTTGAGATTGAGCGTCAACTTTGGTTTTCTGCAGTTAAATAACCAGAGCGACGATCCAGACTGCTGCATCTTCATTACATCTACATCTACAAATGGTCACTGCTATTCAATGCTTACGGCTTTAATACGATCAATCGCACGTACTGTGAAATCACGACCTAAAGCTATGGTTTGTTACAGCTGTATGCGACGCAAAGCAGACAGTCAGTTGTGCATGTCGGACTTACGCTGAAATCTAGAACACAAGAATATGCGTAGTCGGTTTGTTAGATTCTGCTCAGGTGGACTCACGGTAGGCAGAAAATTTTATGCGTCGTCAGTTCAGTCGAAATCAAATTTGATTTGATTTCAACGCAGTCGTCCAGTTGAACTCACAACGTACAGTGCTAGAAAGCGTTCATTTTTAACGAATTTTAAAATGGCAACCAAGTTTACACCAGAGGAAGACGAGAAATCAATCGATCTCGTATGAGAACATCCCCCATTGTATACCGTTCCTTCCAAACGTCTGTTAGAAAACATTGATCTTCACTTTTATTTTGACGACAACAACTAATTAAATTCAAAAGATCTCTTTCATGTTCTTCATCCTCAATAAGTATTGTCACCAAAAAATGTTCAGCCATTGTCATGGTGAAAATAAATTTTGCCACAGTAATTATAAATATTTTCGTCTGCATTTACCAGCATACAATCAGAAACACTAAATCTAACAAAACACTCTCCCTTCAAAACCGATGTTAAGTTGAACGCTACAGATTCTGCTAACAGCGTATGTCGTCTGCGACGCACAGTTCTAACAAACCAAAGCTTAAGGCGTACTAGACAAACCGGTTTTGAACTCCTGATATTGCGGGAAACAACTAGCCTGCTGGTTACATTCTTCGACCAACATTAAATTTTGCTAGAAACATCGATTAAACAGCTAGGATCATTCGTCAGTCGAACCCATCAGACATATAACAGTTTCGAACACACTCTGCTATTTAGTCCATGACTTAAAATGTCAAAATAGCTGTGTCATGCATTTGTAGGCTCATCTATGGCATACTGATGAGGTATAAGTAAGAAACCGGTATATATCTGGTGGGTTCAGTTGAAGAATGATCCTAGCTGTTACTAGATATTGCTGGTATAAATAAATGCTAGTCGGGGCTAAAAGAAAACTCCATATATAGTGTCCTAGCCTTAATAGGTGGTGCTAATTGACTCCAGCAACTTAAGGCGCGACCAGATGCGACCACAGTCGGTGTAATATGAGCCTAAGCCGGTCCAAGGCAGTTTTAGCCTCTCGCACAGCAGAAGACTCTGCTTTATGTGCACCAGACCGTGTTAATGCTGTATTGTTCTCTTTTACGGCTTTCGTGTAAGAATAGGCGTACGCCTTTGTCCCGACACGTTAATTTGTAATAATATTGTTTGGTTTTAGCGCACTGGTTGCTATAAATACGGCATAATTATATGCAGCAACACGGGGCAGGTCTTTACGAGATACGTAATTGTTTTTTTCGCGCAGATAGAGACACGCCGGTGAATATCCAGCCAGATAATCGTCGTAAATTTTTTTAAAGTATGCCTCATAAATCCCCAACCGTAAACATCCGAACCATAAAAATGTATGTACATACAATATATACAAAGTATTTTTAAAGGAAAGCGTTTTATGTAACGGCCAAAGTTTTGTGTCGAGCTTGCCGGATTAAATCTGGCAACAATGTAATACTTTGTGGAAATCTGTAAGTTTCTTCTGCTTTCCCTTCTTGTCTTGATGATTTGAATTAATTATCTTTAGGGCTGCGAAGTTTGGAATAACTGACTGAAAAGTTTTCACATCTACTGCGATGGAAACAAATGTAAATCAAAATGATGTTGTCTCTTAAAACAAGCAAACAAAAATGTTAATACAAACTATGAAACGTTTTGTTGAACTAGGTAGATTTTTTAACTCAAATAAGGCCCATATTAATTTCATTTGCTGCCGTCTCAGGTTTATTCAATTTAAAACCTTTTTTTTATTGTAATTTATTGAAAATATATTCAATGTAAACATTTGTATAGAAAAAATGGTTTTTCTTCTTAACAAAATTAGTACATGTGCAATCAGGCGTTATCACAAATTTGAATTTTAATAATGGCCACACACATATTCACAATAATATTGAAAATATAAATAATAATAATGAAACATGAAATAATATAAACGCAGCATGTACATTAGAATAGCATCCGCCATTACTGTGCATGCACAGCGTGTGTATATGATATATAAAGTATGAAAACTAATGCGAATTGTACAGGCAATTTTGAAAATAACTCCTTATATACATTTTTATTTGTTTTTAGAAATCTGTATTACAATTATACACATATATCATATTAGATTATGAATATATTATTACAGAAAATTTATTTAAGTAGCCTCTCTCTGATTCTAACGAGCGTTCAAATAAAAACGTGGTCGAAGTTGGCTCTGACACATTGGACGTAGGGAGTAGCTTATAGCGACCAACTNGAGAATCAACTCATAATTTCTTGGGTGGTCAAATACTTAGATCGGACATCGTTCTCCACCAGTCCTTCTTTAGAGTCGTCCAACCAGGAGGTAGAGCAATGGCCGCCTTACGTCTGTTCACTCGCCGATTCCACGGATGAGGGGGCAACTGCGGGATTGTCAAGGTACATCGACAACCGAGAGGGGGCGAATCACTTCCCAACGCCTCGGCCAACTATCGATCCTGACGAAATCGTCTCTGCTAACTCCATGAAGGTTCTGAAGGAGGCCTCTGAGCGGCAACAGCTGGCGTCCCAGCAACTTTCGCGGCGTAACGCGGAAACCCCTTATGCATCACGACCCAAGGTCCGTGTGGGAACGCCTCCCGCCACGACGACCAATCAGAGGGGGCCGATAACCCGACAATATAAACTATTAATTTACCACGTAAAAATGCCAGGAGTGACGTGTAGTGTTGCAATTTGCAATAATAATGTTTATGTGCCAAACAAGACAATTTAAAAATTTTATTTAATGTGTTTCCTAAGGTGTAACGTTATTTAATAGGTATTTATTCCTAAGGAATTAATAATTGCTTGGGGTAATTGGTTACAAAACCCAAGTACACTAAATCGGGTGCAGTGAAATTCCTGATGTGTATCTATTCAATTATATGAGGAAGGAATGAAAACAAACAAAATGTTCTTAAAACAGGTTTAATACAACATTAGAGTTAGTGATTCAAGTACATAAATAACTTTTAGTAAACAAACTAATAAATGTTAATTTAAAAATTCCTGACAGCAATAGATTTAACAGATTGAAACAACAAAAATAAACGGTGACTAAGATATCTCTACTTGTAGGTAATGATATGGAATGCAACAACGATGTACTTCTGACGTGATTTGGTTACGGTATGGATGGATCTTACTTAATTACACGTTGATCGGAATCTAAGGGGGTGTTGACGTTATTGTCATCTGTCAGAGGTGGATGGCCAAACCACATACTTCTATACATATACCAAGCACTGCATATCTTTTACATTAATGACCTTGTTCCCAAAAAGAGGGAAGGTGTACATGTTGCATTTTGTCAATTTTGCGCAAGCTCGAAAATTTAGCGGATTATTTCAAATGAAATTTAATAACAGATTACTACTAATAGAGCAAAATTACTAATTGTTATTTTGTATATCTAATTATACAACTTGTTAATTGTAATTTATGAAAATATTAGATAGTGAATGTAAAATAAAATGGGTACAATAAAACGGAATCCAGAAGAGAATAATGGTTTATTTATACAAAATAGCAAACATCTTGTTAATTGTAATTTATGAAAATATTAGATAGTGAATATAAAATAAAATGGGTACAATAAAATGGAATCCAGAAGAGAATAATGGTTTATTTATACAAAATAGCAAACATTTTTTGAAATTTAAAATCAATACATCTTCACAAAAATTCAGATAAAAATTCACATTATGTACAAATATACATAAAAATGATAACGAGTTATCTTCCTTAACTAATACTTATATATACCTAAGTAATAATGAAAATAAATCATATCAATCATATTAACGTGATTCAAGGTACCAGATTCAATTTGATTTTCTAACATATGCTAAATATCAAGTCTTATTTTATTAAATATACAATGCAAAGCTAGTTAAGATCTTAGAACACATTGAAGAAGTGCCGGTTTTATATATAAATTGTTCCTATGTATTCTTTTTCAAATAAAATAGCTGATCCAGTTTGTGATCCAAACACAAGTACATTAAGTGTCGTTTCTCTATTTGAACATGATTACGTAAAAACAATGTTTGACCTTTCGCCGTATGAAGAAGATGTGGTATCATATATAGCGGGCTTTGTAACTTCACAGGTTATAAAATACATTTCTTGTGACATTTACAAAAAATATATAGAGGGAAACTACTCGTCTCCTTTTAGTATATAACAGTAAGAGTTCACCATGAAACTTCTAAGGTTGTCAATGTATCTATTAGAAGTAAGTTTACAAAACTAGATACATTTTGTAATAAACACGAAGTCTCATGCATTAGCAAACTGTGGAATTTCTAGTTATTGATTGGACATGTAAAAATTTGCTTCAGCCAATTTCATCAATTAATAAAGATCCTCAATCAATAAAACCTTAAGTATCCATAGGGTGTATAGATATACATTTTTACTTATAAACAAATTTTGTCTTCTTTTTTATTTTTTGCTAGATTCATTGCTTCATGCCAGTTTGTTCCTCTTTTCTTTAAGTCTTCTGCCACTACTTGGTCCCATGTTTTTATGAGTCTGCCTCGTTTCCTCTTTTTTTTTTGTTTATCAAATCATTTTCGGTTGTCTTTCTGTTCATAACCTACCTTCGGAAATGACAATGACGTTAACCGACAAACCGACCAATGGGAAAATGATCATAGCGCGTGCGTATAACACACAAAGTGCAACACCCCCACTTTTTGGCTTCAATTCTCTTTCAAAATGCTTTGTATATGTATAGAAGTCGCTTAGGCAGGTCGATGTTTTGTTTTACAGAGGCATAATTTTGATGACAAAACGCCTTTGGATATTTAAATGATTCGAGGTGTAAATGTTACGTAGATAACATTGACGTTAGGGACAATTTTTTTTATGAAAGTATGTCTTGATTCCTAAGTCCGTCGCTGTCTTAGTTCCTACCGTCGAAGGTGGTTTACGTCGACGTCACAGAAGTAATTAGTCCCTGGGCCATTTCTCGCCGACTCCATTTGTTAACGACGCCAAGTTGTTAGCGATACGTTATTGTGTCTTTAGAGTGCGGATTTACGGACCTAATCAGCGGATTCGGTTGCTGGCTTGTTAACAAATCGCTGATAGAATTTACTATTCCCAATTTCCACGTCGGGAGGTCAGCCACGAATCACCCCGATAACTTCTGCTCGACGGGTTTCCTTCGTTCATCGGGCGTTTGTTGCAAACCATACAAGAATACTTCAAGCCTTGTTTGTTTATACCTGTAGATTACCACTCAAACTTAGAAAAAAAAATACGTGACGACTCTCATAGAATCCCTGTCACTCTTATTGTACTATTATTAAAAGGCTCCAAGCATTTGAAATTGAGAGGGGGGGGGGATAGTCTGTTAAATGAGAATTTGATACAGCCCGATAAGGATAAAGTACCTGGGTATTGATGAAGTAGAAATGTTTGAAAATCTTATGAGCTTTGACCTTCATATGCGCAGAAACATAATTCCGACCGTCGCCTAAATTTTTCTACGTCCTAAAAACATTACACCTATTATTCACAGTCTCTCTCGAGCTCTAGCGTAAACAAGCCTTTGATCCGATTACAAATATCATAATAAAATGCCCTATTCTTTATTATTATAATTTAAACAATAAAAATATATATAACGAACGTTCGCCAGTTGACTTTATTGATGCCCGAGCGCCTTAGTTCATGTCTACTTGTAATGATGCACATGGTCTAGTTCTGAGTCAATGTTTTCACAACGTGCTTATTAGAAGAATTATGGGGATACGCCACGCCTTTCGCGCATTTCGCGGCTCATGAGATATTAAAAGANTTAAATAAAAGTGCAATGCACACGCTGCTGCAATAGGGTTTGATATCTCTATGAGGTACCTCTGCAAATATATAAAGGGATATTTATTAGACCATAACCAATATGTAAATAATAAATTTGTAAAATTTTAGGCCGGCCCAAACTCAATTTTCTTCATCGACAAGACCACAAATATAATTCGTGAGCAACGAAACAAACGTTATCACATATACCAATATCTTATTCAATGAAACAATGTAAGTATTTTCGGGCTAATCGCCATTTCTTTGGTTTAGGCTTCGGAAAAATCATGGATCAGAACGACATGGTCCAATGACTACAGGCTGTGCAATGGAATACTATGGACCAGTGCACACGGTAATATAAATACCAACCAGAGGACTTCATCTTCATCATCTTCATCATCTAGTGGTTGGTCCTTTAAAAGTCCCATAGCACTGCGGCCTAATTAGGCCTATTGTGCGTCCCACTACTAGTCCTATTCAGCAAGTAGATTTGTCCTTTTTACAATGTCCAAAAGCTTCCTTGCTGACACTTCTCTCAGTTCCTTGGGTTCCAAATAGGGTCTCCCAAGGAGCGCCATTCTGCTACGTGCAAATCCCGGGCACTCGCCCAAGATATGCAGAGAAGTTTCATCCGCCGATTCACATCCTCGGCAGATCGGACTGTCTACAAGCTTTAGCTTATGTAGATGTTTCCTAAAGTGACAGTGTCCCGTTATGAGTCCTGTCACTCTCCTGAGCCGGATTCTGTTCAAGCTCAGTAGTTCATTCGCTCTTTAAAAGCAGACGTATTAGTAGGGTCAAAACAAAAACTTTTTATTAGTGCATTTTTTCCTCTAAAATGCCTCCTTGTCTGCATTTTAGAGAAAAATAGTAGAAGAAAAAAAGTTTTTATTTTAATTCTATTAATATGTCCGTATACTTTAATTTCAAAGTCTTAACTAGTCTAACCAAAAATCCAGATTTCTACTGATTTTGAGCTATTCTTTTGAGGTTAGGAAAAACTATTGACGTGATGGAGCATTTTTCCATCGTCTTCAGCGGGTCAAAATACAGGGGTGTATCATGACATGTATATGTATAAAATAAAAAATACTAGATGTCATATTTAAACTTTGTAAGCTTTCACTTATTTACACATAACACCATAAAAGATACATATACAAGGTGTTTGGAAATAAGTGCGAAATATTTTAGGGGATGGTTACCGAAGTTACTTTGTGAAAACAAGTTCATATAAACGTAGGTCGAAATATGCTTCGCTTCCGAGATACAGAGTGTTTAAATTTTAACTTTTTATTTATTTTTATTAATTATTTCAAACAGTTTTAAAGATATTGATTTGAAATTTGATGGTTGTATTTTATTTAGAAATATTATCAGCAACCTACAAGATAATGTATCAATAGAAATTAAAAATACACAACTTGCAATAAAATATGTTTTATTTATTTCCTCAAAAACGGTGCATCCTACGAAAAAAATTGAAGAGACCAATTTCATTCAGAATTGATGGCGGATTTCTAAAAAAATTACAACAGGAAAAGTCAGTGGCGTACCATTTTTTTTATCAAAAAATGTGTCATTTTCGTACGAACGCTACTGGTACAAGTAGAAATATTCGGACCACCCTAAAAAATTAACATTTATCCCTCCAAAGCGTTTTTCAAATTTCAAGTCAATATCTTTAAAACTGTTTGAAATAATTAATAAAATAAATAAAAAATAAAATTTAAACACCCTGCATCTTCGAAACGAAGCATATTTCGACCAACGTTTATACGAACTTTTTTTCACAAAATAATTTCGGCAAGCACCCCCTAAAATATTTCGCATTTATTTACAAACAATCTGTATAATTCTAAAAAGAAAACACTACCTATTTATCTGCTCTAAAATCTTTTTGCGGAATACATTTCCTATGAATTGCATATGGTCTTTAAAACAACGCAATTGACGAATCTCAGATTTCTATAATCAAACAACGTACATAATATGTGTATGGAATCCTTTAGTACCACAAATTGATAAAACTTATCTTTACCCGAAAACAAAAAACTTAAACTTTAAGCTTATGTTTTATTGCCAATTTATTACTACATTATCGACTCAAGTATCGTGTAAAAGCTTTATATTTCAGCCATGTTCTGAATCCAAAGCCAGAAATCAACCGCGTAGATCCTGAAAAAACTGCAAAACCACTCAAAAACAGCAACACGTGTCAGAGAACATCGAGTCTGTCATCGAAACCACCTAGAAAACACAGTTCAAAATTCATAAACTCGAATTGGCGAAACCATCAAAACTTGAGATTGAGCGTCAACTTTGGATTTCTGCAGTTAAATAACCAGAGCGACGATCCAGACTGCTGCATCTTCATTACATCTACATCTACAAATGGTCACTGCTATTCAATGCTTACGGCTTTAATACGATCAATCGCACGTACTGTGAAATCACGACCTAAAGCTATGGTTTGTTACAGCTGTATGCGACGCAAAGCAGACAGTCAGTTGTGCGTGTCGGACTTACGCTGAAATCTAGAACACAAGAATATGCGTAGTCGGTTTGTTAGATTCTGCTCAGGTGGACTCACGGTAGGCAGAAAACTTTATGCGTCGTCAGTTCAGTCGAAATCAAATTTGATTTGATTTCAACGCAGTCGTCCAGTTGAACTCACAACGTACAGTGCTAGAAAGCGTTCATTTTTAACGAATTTTAAAATGGCAACCAAGTTTACACCAGAGGAAGACGAGAAATCAATCGATCTCGTATGAGAACATCCCCCATTGTATACCGTTCCTTCCAAACGTCTGTTAGAAAACATTGATCTTCACTTTTATTTTGACGACAACAACTAATTAAATTCAAAAGATCTCTTTCATGTTCTTCATCCTCAATAAGTATTGTCACCAAAAAATGTTCAGCCATTGTCATGGTGAAAATAAATTTTGCCACAGTAATTATAAATATTTTCGTCTGCATTTACCAGCATACAATCAGAAACACTAAATCTAACAAAACACTCTCCCTTCAAAACCGATGTTAAGTTGAACGCTACAGATTCTGCTAACAGCGTATGTCGTCTGCGACGCACAGTTCTAACAAACCAAAGCTTAAGGCGTACTAGACAAACCGGTTTTGAACTGCTGATATTGCGGGAAACAACTAGCCTGCTGGTTACATTCTTCGACCAACATTAAATTTTGCTAGAAACATCGATTAAACAGCTAGGATCATTCGTCAGTCGAACCCATCAGACATATAACAGTTTCGAACACACTCTGCTATTTAGTCCATGACTTAAAATGTCAAAATAGCTGTGTCATGCATTTGTAGGCTCATCTATGGCATACTGATGAGGTATAAGTAAGAAACCGGTATATATCTGGTGGGTTCAGTTGAAGAATGATCCTAGCTGTTACTAGATATTGCTGGTATAAATAAATGCTAGTCGGGGCTAAAAGAAAACTCCATATATAGTGTCCTAGCCTTAATAGGTGGTGCTAATTGACTCCAGCAGCTTAAGGAGCGACCAGACGCGAACAGTCGGTGTAATATGAGCCTAAGCCGGCCCAAGGCAGTTTTAGCCTCTCGCACAGCAGAAGACTCTGCTTTATGTGCACCAGACCGTGTTAATGCTGTATTGTTCTCTTTTACGGCTTTCGTGTAAGAATAGGCGTACGCCTTTGTCCCGACACGTTAATTTGTAATAATATTGTTTGGTTTTAGCGCACTGGTTGCTATAAATACGGCATAATTATATGCAGCAACACGGGGCAGGTCTTTACGAGATACGTAATTGTTTTTTTCGCGCAGATAGAGACACGCCGGTGAATATCCAGCCAGATAATCGTCGTAAATTTTTTTAAAGTATGCCTCATAAATCCCCAACCGTAAACATCCGAACCATAAAAATGTATGTACATACAATATATACAAAGTATTTTTAAAGGAAAGCGTTTTATGTAACGGCCAAAGTTTTGTGTCGAGCTTGCCGGATTAAATCTGGCAACAATGTAATACTTTGTGGAAATCTGTAAGTTTCTTCTGCTTTCCCTTCTTGTCTTGATGATTTGAATTAATTATCTTTAGGGCTGCGAAGTTTGGAATAACTGACTGAAAAGTTTTCACATCTACTGCGATGGAAACAAATGTAAATCAAAATGATGTTGTCTCTTAAAACAAGCAAACAAAAATGTTAATACAAACTATGAAACGTTTTGTTGAACTAGGTAGATTTTTTAACTCAAATAAGGCCCATATTAATTTCAATTGCTGCCATCTCAGGTTTATTCAATTTAAAACCTTTTTTTTATTGTAATTTATTGAAAATATATTCAATGTAAACATTTGTATAGCAAAAATGGTTTTTCTTCTTAACAAAATTAGTACATGTGCAATCAGGCGTTATCACAAATTTGAATTTTAATAATGGCCACACACATATTCACAATAATATTGAAAATATAAATAATAATAATGAAACATGAAATAATATAAACGCAGCATGTACATTAGAATAGCATCCGCCATTACTGTGCATGCACAGCGTGTGTATATGATATATAAAGTATGAAAACTAATGCGAATTGTACAGGCAATTTTGAAAATAACTCCTTATATACATTTTTATTTGTTTTTAGAAATCTGTATTACAATTATACACATATATCGTATTAGCTTATGAACATATTATTACAGAAAATTTATTTAAGTAGCCTCTCTCTGATTCTCTATTAGGAAATAAAAGAAGTGATATGGAATTTTAAATGAATTTCCTATTAATAAGGTGTAGTCTAGTACTTTGTGAGTGAACGGCAAATTCGTTTTAATTTTATATATTTTTATTTAATTACCTGCTAAACAACGATTTCATACTAAAATAGAAAAAATATGGTAGGTACAATGTTTTTGCCACATTATCTCATTTATGTTAATATGTAAAAAGGTGGCGTATTTCTCTTTTTACAAAGAAATGTTAATAAAATTTAAAAATTTGTCAGGACAATGAAAATGTGCAGAGCTTTCATGTCATAGTAGAAGAATTAATGACGGTCATTAAATTAGAAACTACACAAATTTATTTAAAAATTCGTATATATTTTTTTTTTAAATAATACAATTATTCAGCAAAATGACCAATGAAGTTGGTGTAAGTTAAAACAGATATTTTAGGAATGGCTATTCAATAAAAGTTCAATTACAACAGAATACCTGTTCGCTATGCAAATTGTTTGGAGGGATTTTTAAAAAAGTAAGTGTAATTGTGAAAAAAACGCATCTAAATAGTTATAGAATGTAAACTTGCTACTTATAGTAGGTACCACTACTATTCTATTTCGACATTCTATATTATATTTTCAATATTACAGAGAGCGAAGCTAATTTAATTATTTATATTCGAAAGAAAAAAGAGGAAAGAATGACGTCTAAGTATAACAGTTTATCATCATCTTATGCTGTTGTTACATATTTATTGTTATTAATTTGACAAGAATTTATTTGTTCAAATTTACTAGTCATAGGTCATCTTATAATAATGTACATATGTTCCATATGTTACTGATTTGCAAATTTTAATGCTCATTTTCCACTTACAATTATTTATATCTCCTGCACCCACCAATTCCACCAAATCGTTTTGTACGAAGAAAAATATCGCTTAGGTAGGTTTTACAGAGGCATAATTTTGATGACAAAACTCCTTTGGATATTTAAATGATTCGAGGTGTAAATGTTACGTAGATAACATTGACGTTAGGGACTATTTTTTTTATGAAAGTATGTCTTGATTCCTAAGTCCGCCGCTGTCTTAGTTCCTACCGTCGAAGGTGGTTTACGTCGACGTCACAGAAGTAATTAGTCCCTGGGCCATTTCTCGCCGACTCCATTTGTTAACGACGCCAAGTTGTTAGCGATACGTTATTGTGTCTTTAGAGTGCGGATTTACGGACCTAATCAGCGGATTCGGTTGCTGGCTTGTTAACAAATCGCTGATAGGATTTACTATTCCCAATTTCCACGTCGGGAGGTCAGCCACGAATCACCCCGATAACTTCTGCTCGACGGGTTTCCTTCGTTCATCGGGCGTTTGTTGCAAACCATACAAGAATACTTCAAGCCTTGTTTGTTTATACCTGTAGATTACCACTCAAACTTAGAAAAAAAAATACGTGACGACTCTCATAGAATCCCTGTCACTCTTATTGTACTATTATTAAAAGGCTCCAAGCATTTGAAATTGAGAGGGGGGGGGGATAGTCTGTTAAATGAGAATTTGATACAGCCCGATAAGGATAAAGTACCTGGGTATTGATGAAGTAGAAATGTTTGAAAATCTTATGAGCTTTGACCTTCATATGCGCAGAAACATAATTCCGACCGTCGCCTAAATTTTTCTACGTCCTAAAAACATTACACCTATTATTCACAGTCTCTCTCGAGCTCTAGCGTAAATAAGCCTTTGATCCGATTACAAATATCATAATAAAATGCCCTATTCTTTATTATTATAATTTAAACAATAAAAATATATATAACGAACGTTCGCCAGTTGACTTTATTGATGCCCGAGCGCCTTAGTTCATTTCTACTTGTAATGATGCACATGGTCTAGTTCTGAGTCAATGTTTTCACAACGTGCTTATTAGAAGAATTATGCGGATACGCCACGCCTTTCGCACATTTCGCGGCTCACGAGATATTAAAAGATCTCTACCACAGTCAAATGCCATCCAAACTATTGTGCATGTTTATAAAAAAATCCCGAGACACGTTAATTTTGGATTCTGACATTCAACCCCAGTAGCACTTGCAACCCACAAATTTTTAAATGGGAAATATGGGCTCATGATATCCCATTTGAAAGGTGTTTTCCTTCTCCATTCAAAAATGCTATGGTTTACATATTTGACTACAAATAGTAGAACTAAATATTTCACGGGCCATTCATACAAATTGTATAACCTCAAACCCCTTTAGCAAAATAACCCTACCCATAATACCATAAGCCTGAGAATACGAGTGACAATATGAGGAGGCTTGTATTTAGTAACGATCTTGATTTGTTCCAAAACCTTGGAATGAGGAAGTCAGTACCTTCATAACTCTTTATCAGAAAGCACCATAACGTCATGGTCCAATAACCTCATAAGCCTATGAAAATGGAACATAGTGGACAGATCGAAGGAGTTCAAATGTTCAATATGATTAACTACCTTTGGAACCAAGACTTTAGTAACCCTACAACACAACCTTTGATCAGAAATCACCATAACCTCATAAACCCGATAACTTTATACCCCATGACCCTGTGAAATTGGAAATGCCAGTTTATGGGAATGTGCAGCTTTTGAATTGATGAGGTTGTTACGATTTCTGATGGGTTACGGGTTTATAGTGTTACTTAGGTCTTGACTTTAAAATTAGTCAACCATAAATACCGTGATCATTTCAGTTCCTTCGTCTTGTTCACTTCCAATTTCATAGGGTTCATGAGGTTATGGTGGTTTGTGCTAAAAGGTTGAAAAGTTACCGAGTTCTATGATTCTCAGGCCAAGATAACTTTATGTAGTTATGGAGTTTGAGGTTAGGGAGTTTATAGATATCGAGTTTGTATGAAAGGCCCATGAAATACCTAGTGTCACTATTTATAGTCGAGTGGTTTGGCGATGAATGTGTGTGGTACCCGAGAATCCTTTACTGAGGACCTTTCAAGATTTTCAAAACGTGTAGGGACAACAGTAAAGTCAGATTCAGATTCAGTGGCCAAAAATATGTAATAAAATCATGATACGATCTACGGCTCAGACAAATTTTTAATTTGTGAACCATTTTGCCACTAGCTATTTCACACTAATCTGTAAAGTGTTATAAAAGCAAATGAATATAGGCCTCATAACTCAGAAAGTTTCTTTTATGCTAATGGTACACTACGCAGACTGATGATATATGAAGTTTTAAGTTAATACCTTGACCAGGCTCAACTTGGTAGCATTTCGACACAAATCGACACGAAATTGATTTCATGTGAACACATCTGACATGTTTCTGACTGCTTCCAGACTTCCAATCCTAGACCCGATCCTGTGTCCAAAACTGTCACTATCCAGGGCCGCCTAGACAGTCGCACCCGTAAATTTTCGGATAGGTATTTTGATAATTGATTCGGTGCCGGTAAATAATTCAGTTAGGGTTGTGGTGGCTGTGAGCGAACCAACAAGGATAATGGCATCCGTTCTCAGCGAGTATGGCGCGGGCGCGCTGTTATCATCTTGGTGGATCGTTAATGAATGCATCGCCGAAGTCTGGCCGGGATTTTAATTAGTATTTACTACTAAAAATTTCAAACGCCGCGATTGAAATCAACAAGGCGAAGCCCGGTGGAATGTTTTTCATTTGTCGAGCAGCGGGGTGGAAACGGCAGCTACGAATCGGTTTTTTGTGGAGTGGGAATATTAAATATCTCCAGCCTTTAATTTCAATTTCGATTCTTTCAATGAAAGAACACAGAAAATTTTACGAAAGGTAGGAGGTACGAACAAAAAATTTATTAATGACAATGACTATTCTCTTACTTAGAAAAGACTGTCATGAAAATTCACACAATTGTTCCTGAAATGGTGATAGGCACAAATTGTTTGAAACTTTCATACAATATTGTTCGAAAACTTGAGAAAATCTACAATTTGTTTGTAATAATTTGATAATTGTAAAAATAATCACATATAGTTTGTGCCTGTCCTCATTTTAAGAACAATTTTCATGACAATGTTTTTTTCCTGTGTTTGATTGACGAGATTTGTGTACAGCTGCATTATCTTCTATTTTCTTTTGCTGCATCACAGCTTTATTCTTTGTGTCAACATGGTTTGTTATTGAACACACCATGTTCTATGAATCTGTTTTGGATAGTCATCAAACATCCATAATAATTATAACACACCATGTTATATGAATCTGTTTTGGATAGTCATCAAACATCCATAATAATTATAATACCTTGGATATCCAAAGAATATTCTGTTTTGATCCGCCTCCACGTATCCATAAGTAATTTTTTTCTAAAATTTTAATGGGTGTTGTTATAATATACATCCATGAGATATAGGTTTTGTTGCCTAAATGAATATTCCAATTAATCCAATAACGCTCAGAATCGAATTTCGAGGTGTATCTTTGAACCATGGGCACCCGGGCAATAAAATCAAATTAAACCTACTAGATTTTATGTTTTTGGGGATCCTCTTTCAGATGGCGCCCACAGAATATGAAAAAAAAATCGTTCAGACCAAGAAAACGGACTTCCAAGTTGAAAATCATGGGAATTTTTTCCTATTTTCAATCTGACACCGTGTTTTAACAACAACATAAAGAATCCATGATGTGCGGGTGGATTTAATCACTTGATGAACTAAAATGGCGGCTGAACCGGGATATAGCTACACCAGATATTTACGACAGTTTTACTTGAAAAATTCTCGGAGAATTTCAAGAAAAAATTCCGGTGGTTTTCAACTTGGAAATTCTATGGGCACGATCTGAAAGAGCATCCCCAAAAACGTGAAGTCTAGTATATTTGATTCCTCGTCCGGGTGCAATAATGCCGTGGTTCAAAAGTAACAAAAGTATAACCGCCCCCACAACATCAACCACCCCATCAAGCAAAGCAAATCCAGAATATATATGCCCATCATTTAATAAAATTGATATCCTAACTAAATCCGTAAAACATCATTATTATTGTAGTTTTGATTGACATCCTTATTATGCATATCCATAAGTGCTATAATTTCATTAATATAATGATTATCTCAGTTATAAGTATCCATAATATCCACTGTATTGACTCAAATCCATAAGACTTCCTTTTTGTGTGGTTTTGATGGACATCCTTGTTATAAATATCGTTATTTGTTTGAGTATCCATATAATGGACATTCTGTTAACTCAAATGGATATTCACGAAATAAACCTCCATAAAACATACTTTTTGGTTACTCAAATGCATATCCGATCCCAGTAAATCCATAAGACTTTTCTGTACTTATGATGGACATCTTTGTTATGCATACTCATAAGCTGTTGTGATTTCGTTAATAAAATGAATATACCAATTATGAACATCCATACAGATTTATGTTAATTCAAATTGGTTATCCTAGTGGGCATTTGACCTAGATATATCAATAAGATATCCTTCTTGGGCACGATTATATAAATGGATCGATGATAGGTGTCCAATAGATGACATATGGTTAAATGAGGTTATTCCTATAGATTTTACAATATTCTTTTGTACAGCACACTGAAAAAACAGTTACTTTCTATTAAAGCAATCGGTTGTTTTGAATGCAGTCAGTTTACATTTATGCTAGTTACATTGAGTTAAACCAGTTACATTCAATACAAGTCATTTGATTTGTTTGAATTAAAAAAAGAAACAGTTTACAACAGGTTTGTCTATAATTAACAAATTAGATTTAATATAACCATTTATGATTTTAGAATATTTGTTAGGCGAATTAAAAGAATTAGTTTTTAATAGAAATTTATATTGGTTTTTATTTAATAAATACCTATTATTTTACATTGCCCTATCAAAAGTTATAATTAAACTTTAAAGGAAAATTATTCCAAATATATAATTTCATAAATGTGAACCAGCTGGTTTTAAAGTTAAATTTTTATATAGTTTAAAACTATTATCAGTTCAATAGTAAAAAATATTATTCAAAAATTACTCCTATCGAATTACGTGACCAAGTTGTGTACTCCCCTGCCAGTTGTATATTTGCCATCATGGCGACTATGTATGCAAGGTGCCTGTAGTGTATTGTGTAGTTCAGTAGGCTAGTATGGACTATCAAAAGGTAGTTTTTCTTGTTCTTAGATCATATTCATAATATAACATGTGCATATAGTTACAGAGTGCTGTGTTCCGTTTGCTCCTAATTAAAATGGATGCAGAAACTGTGGAAGTTAAGGCCAAACAAGTAATAATCGTCAAAAAGTCAGTTTTAGATAAGGACATAGTGTTGCTGTTGTAGTTTCATAAATTTATAATAAAACCCAATTTAACAATACACCAATTATTTTTAATCATTAAACTGTCAACAACTATGACAGGTAGTTTTGAACGATATATTTAAGTCTTAAAATTAATTTTTAGCAAAAATTAAATGTTCGAATAAAAGTATCGTATATACTCGTATGTGCTTTTTTATTAGTAGATCTCAACACTATGTACCTTTTCAAATTTAATTCTAAACTTATAGTTAGATAAGTTATCTAATTATCAGTTTAATTAAATTTGAGAAAGTACATAATTTTGAGACCAATCAAGAAAGAAATACGTCCAATATTAATGTAAGATAATTCACTTTTTATAAACCATTGATTTATTAATATTAGAATAACCTATTTCCACTGAAAAACTGTTAGTTCACGTTAAGCTAAGATATATTTCTAATAATCTTATGTCATCTACATCTTAAAATATATAGATTAATAATAAAGAGGCGAAATGTGATATTACAGTAAAAATAAATTATCATTCAAATAAGATTTATTACAAAACTATGAACTTATTATTAGTTACTTTTCACACTATATATGTTAAGCAATATCCAAAACTAAGATTAGTTCATGGTAAACGATATTTATTTAGTCCAAATAAATCCTTTTTTAAATAAATAAATAAATACATTGCAGTCCAAAGGGATAAGTTATAGATGTACAGAATATGCAGGGCACCATAGGATGTGTACCATTTGGGTTATTGTTTTCAATAAAATGTTTAAATTTTTCATAAAATGCATATAATTTTGTAGCAAGAAACAAACACCTAATGCAAAGTTTATTATCTCAAAATAAGACTTGATTTACAATAATAATTTTATTCTTTTTGTTGTAATAAATTTTCGGTTAAAATCAAATTTTTTCGAAACGCACACGACGTCTGTTTTCTTACAAATCTTCCTTGTTCTTTTTATATACCTATTCGCATTCGTTAACAATATGCAAAGAAATACTGCGCAGGAAAACAAATGCTAATTTAAAATTTAATGCAAATAACACAGGCCCACAAACACAAATCGAAAAGTCCTTTTTCCCAGACTAGGAGACCTTTATGTTTTTGGGGTCGCTGATCACGATTTCGATGTCCATATGACCCCATCACGTCTAGATCAAGGTCAAATGAGTGAGTATTCTGATGGGTGTCGAATAGACTAGTAATATTATCTTTTTGATAAAAAATGCCTAATATCACTTTTTGAAAAAAACAAATCTTTTAAAAAATCGTAAAAGGCCAGGTTTTCGTCACATCAATAAAACGGTTAGTATAATATAACCTCCCTTCAAGGTACTAATTGCAAAAAAATGGCTTGCGGAAAGTCCACAACCTTCTCACATTTCCAGAGGTGTTAACCTGAAAAATTGGACACACTGTATGTCTAGTCCGGTCCACCGTAACTTTTCTAACTCTACGTTATGAGCACAACGTTTCTCTCACCGACAGTCGTTAAAGCTCCCCAAACAAGAGTGTTAAGATGGAGCTCTCGCAATCGCGGAGCCCCAGGGCTTTGCCCCGAACTGCCATACGATAGTTAACTGTTCAGGCCTGTACGTAAGGTAGAAAGACAGCTAGGCGAGGTATTAAATTAACCAACTCGACAGAGTACGTTACTTTTCCCATGCCCCGTTCCATTTGTCTCCTGAAATTCCTGGAAGACAACTCCAGCGTAATATGATTGCGCATTATTATAATTCCGCTAGAGTTTCACTTCTCCTTTCTGGGAACTCGCACACATCTACATCCACCGACATTTCTTGTGTGCATTATCGCGGGGCCGTGACTTAACTTTAGTCATCGCACCCCCAGACGCCCTCTACTTTGAAATTCAGAGTACGGTATTCCGGTAAACGCGTTCGCTATACGCGGCGTGTGTCACTTGCCTCATATTAATAAATACGCGGCCGGGAAGCATTGCTAGGGGTTTTATTTCGAGTTGGATGTGTCGCCGAAGTTTCCTCGGATGACAAATGAAACTTTAGCAGACTGCCTCAACCACTTAGGGATGAATAGTTCCACGAGATGGAGATTGTCAGTGCCGGTTATCTTAGCGGGGTCTGGATGAATGGCTTTATTGATGACTGGGGCAGCTTCGGTTCAGTTTGACTTTACTTTCTTTTTTTAAGTTTCGTTTATTTATACGGAGCGTACAGCGACGTTGCGACAAAATTTCGAGACCGATTCCACTTACCGAAACGAATAATAATAATAATAAGAACCGCTACCTTTAAAATTGGCACATTGCACTACGAGTATAGTTAAGCATGAGCAAAAACTAAACACGTGAACTACTCTTGGTTTGAAAGTAGGTGTAAGAAGCATTTGCTTGGAAATAATTAATGAGTGTGAACTGCACTTTATAGATATAAAGCACAACTACAAACACACACCAGTTATTTACACAGATAACAGAACACTATACTTTCTAAACTAAACAGGACTTTTCAAAAATAGGTATTTCTAGCGATACTATCTATTGGCAATTACATGCGCCGGAAAGGTAGATCTTTCACTGATGTACTGTCAAAATTTCATGACAATTGGGCGACTAGAAGCGGAGTGATTGCTTTTAAAGTGACGGTATATTTGTCATCGGTACAAAAATGATCATCCAACAAAGACCTATTAAGTTTTGTTAAAACTTTTACCGAAACGTTTCAATTGATGGACCAAGTTTAAGGCGATGATGGTTTATCCCAAAGATATTTATACATACATAGGATTACTCGATCCCTACACCATCAATATTAATGATGACCTTGATGTGTAAGAAGCCTGTAGTTCCTATGGTGCTTGTGCGTTCCTTTAATAAATTTGTGTTATATCTTATACCTATAATGTTTCCTAACAGATGCTGTGGCGCAGTTGTGCTATGTATGACTTTAATAACAGCCGTATTTCAACGAAAACGGATAATCCGGAAAAACATTTTGTATTGTGCAATACCATACATATCATATCAACTTCAACGTCACCTGTTACGTGGGTGTTGCACAATAATGAAAACGTAATATCGACAGTTGGTAGAAGGAAGCGCAAAAACAAACGCTTAGGTGGGGAATTCTGGAAGGAAGCCAAAATAGTTGAAGTGAGAACAGTGTGGAGATGGAAGTAAGACGATCAGCGGGCAGTATGGCAAAATAGTGAAAAATCAAAGTGTTTAACCCATATTAATTAGCAGGTAATATTCTCTAAGTACTTTGTTGTTAATTGTTCTATGTAATCTTATGATTGTGATGATTATAGATGTTTAATGATAACAATTCTTCTCTGTACGTTTAGCCTCCATTTCTTTATGTTCAAGGGCATAAATTTTTCTAAGGTAAGATTGTTACAATTATTATTAGCGATTGCTCATTATTTATTACGTGTTAAAATATGTATATATTGTCGTGACTGCCCAGATATTGCAATAACAACTCCTTTGTTTCACATTTAACTTGGTTTATCATGATTACGTTGTTCGAAAAACAAATAATAAAGCATTTCTTGTGCTCACTTTATGTCATACGCATATAAGAGCCTTGTTGAATTTACTAACATTTTCGCCCGTGAGAAATGAATCTGTAAAAAAAGAATAATTAAAAACAAAAAAAGAATTGCTAAAACAGATCTTCCGAAATTTCAACTCATAGCTGGATTGCCTCCCGTATGGGACTCCAGTACCTTCCGGCCCTGCCGGCTAACTAACACCAAACCTCTTCAGTTTTACTTGGAAGTGTGTATGTCTAATTCGAGTGAGGTGACATTTAGTGAGAAATTAAATAAATCGGGTGTTAATTATCATTAGCAAAGGATCTTAATTTATGCCTTTTGTTAAAGGTTGTTTTGTATTTATATTTAGGTAGTTAAAGCAACGATCGCGGGTTTTTCTGCCATGCTCTTTCCCCACAGGAACTTTAGGTGAGCCTGGCACTCTCATGTTATGTTAAATGGTAGTTAATGCTTTTGTTGCTCATTCTATTTGTCACATGTTTAATTTGAAGACTGTTGTACGTAAATAATAAAGTTAGGTGTATTTACCTTGCTTTTGTTTTATAAAATTAAACCATACTTCCCCTCTTTAAAGTTAGTAGCCAAGCGCCTTCCAGTCAATAAAAAAAATAGATACATACAACGTAGGTATTCCTTATGACGATCACATATTTCTGACCACAACTACGTTTATTTTTTTTTCGATCGAACCTGGGGTTGTTATACTACAGTATATATTCGAAAAGAATGAATTAGACGTTGTAAACTTCCTTAAACTAAGCCTTCCTAAGCAGTAGTGTGTGTAAATTTATTGAACTTTTTTAAATCTTTGTAAACTATTTGTAGTAATAATAATACGGTAAGTTGTAAGAAACAAATATAATTCTTACAATTAGTGGTAACCTATAATTTTTCCTAACAGATGCTGTGGCGCAGTTGTGCTATGTATGACTTTAATAAACGGATAATCCGGAAATAGTTTACCATAATTTTCCCAAGGAAAAACATTTTGTATCTATTCGAAAATAATGAATTAGACTTTGTAAGTGGGCAGACGATTGGAATCCTAGTACCAGACAAATCTTGAAAGTGATTATGAACGTGATATGAGAAATGAATTACTAGGTAATAATTACATTATTTGTGCAATGTCCAGGTTGTCGTAAAGAATTGTTATATATTAATTTGTAGGTTTGCCTCCACGAAAACTCCTTAAAACAACTGATGTGCCATCATTATTTCTTCCAAACAAACCACAGGATGTAACAAGTTCAAGAGAAAATAAAAAAAAGAAATGAAAGAAGGAGGAAGAGCCGATATAGCGATGTATCGACAGCGTTTCAGATCGTTGTGTACCTTTATGATTTTACGTCAATTAATAATCGTTCTTTTTATTAATATGTAATATAACAAAATTATGTTGATAAAAATAAATTTAATTTTTGCCGAGAACTATTTATTAAATGTGGGAAACATAAACTACGGAAGCATTTTATTGGGATTTAACAGAGTTTTTGATTAAAAAAAAAATGATTTTATTATTACTGCTCCATTTTTTACTTTATTTTAGGCATCAAGCTAATTCAAACAAATTAAAAAGTTACTAAGTCCATAGAGTGGCTGTTTCCCGCGATATCAGCAGAAAGTCAATAGGAGTTTTGTCTGAGGGGTTAGATATCTTCCGCATAGAGAGATTTCTGGTATCGAAGAAAACTGTTTAACTTTATTTGGCAAGATCTTTTTTTTTAATTTTTGAATTTGACTGAATTAGATTAACACATTTATTACAATTTTTACTTCTTCATATAATTTAAGACCTATTCTAAAAACCGCACCTTATTATTTAATATATTCGAAGATGCTGCAACCACCATTTTTTTTTAAACATCAACTAACACTAAAACGCCACAACTTATTTTCAATATTTGTTTATCAAAATATATGATAAATTCATATACTGAGATCCAGAATTGTTGATATACCTACTTTATGTGTCACTTATTTAGTACATTTTTCCACTCTTGGCAACACTATTATACATAAATTCGTAGTTGTTATTGGTTGAATGGAATGTTGAAATCATATTTTTGACAATTGAAGCCATTCTGAAATCACTATACTTAGAATGCATACTTATTGTTAGAGCATTAAGCTACCTATATTTTGATTATTTAAAGTAATAACAAAGTGTCACTAGCTTTACACAATTATCGGGTCAAGTAGAATAAGCAGGATAACAAAACAAAAACAGTGTAGAAGATTTTTCTGAAAATATTTTTGAATATCGAATATTTACTTAATTCATTTATTGATTGATACACATGAAAACTACATTTTATTTCTTGATGTTGAGGGGATGAATATTTTGGTGCCTCTACAATGAAATAAAAACAAGGCATTATAGGAGCGCTGACAGGCAATCTTGTTTACTTATACGTATACAC
Source organism: Anoplophora glabripennis (assembly GCF_000390285.2). Lineage (NCBI taxonomy): Eukaryota > Metazoa > Arthropoda > Insecta > Coleoptera > Cerambycidae > Anoplophora > Anoplophora glabripennis. The sequence continues at coordinate 451,289 of NW_019416343.1, read as the reverse complement.
TTGAAGTAGCAATTCACCGCCTTAATATTTATATCAGTAATCTAGCTAAAGAGATCAATAAAAAGTATCAGTCGTTTCTCTGTCGATAAAATTTATTATTGTTTTTTAATAAAAAAGGTTACGTCAATAAGGTTTATCGCTCAGATGACATTCCTTTTGTTTGTATTATTCATTTACCAATTAATTACCGAAGGCCTTATCATTCGTTTTTGTTTTCGAACAGTAAAAAAAATACGAGATAATCCGAGCGGTTCCCAGCTTACAAACAACATTTAAACGTGATACGAGATCGTTTCGTTTCATAACGTAGCTATTTTTATAAAAGATAAACAAGATAAAGTTGAGCCTCTGCGCGAAAATATTTCGTTGCTGTTTGCATATGTAAATTTATATCCTCAAATAAGACTTGGATGTAGAAAACATGTGTGTCTTATTTACATAACGATCGTATAAAGGACCTTTGATAATTCAATTATTGTTATGTGTACGATGTTTACCGCGCTCAACGTTTCTGGGTTGAACCTATCCGAGCCCCATGACCTAGGCTTCATTCTACTATTTATAGATAGTTTAGTTAAATCAATAGTTTCTTTTCGGCGTTTATTGAGAACATAAAATGATACACATTTATTTTTAGGTAGCAAAACGCTGAATTGACAGCGTTAGTAACATGTCGAAGGAAAGAAACACCTGGCTATATTTTAAAATTGATAAAATTACTATATAGTAAATATTTACTATACGATGTGTCCCAGAAAATTTGCCAGATAAAAACAATTTAATTTAATTCAACTTAAGGTGGCCATATTCCTGGCCGAGAAATAGTGAAATTTCTGGCGTTTTTAGGTACTGAAATCTTTAAAAACGTGTAGAACAAAAGTAAGCACAAAAATAAAATCCTTGATGTTTTGTTTATTCATTGTTACCATTTAAATTTACTCAAATAAAATAATAACTAAAATAAAGCGTTTGTAAAACATGCGTTTGCTGTTATTCTAACCCCACATTTTAAGACTTATTTTCACGTACTTATAAATAAATGTAATCAATTTTATATGTAGGACTAAGCAAGTAAATGTTATAAGAATATTTACATGTGGAATTATATATAAAAAAGTTTGTATTTTCGTAGATTTCAGTACCTAAAACCTTGATGGTTTGATCGTTTTTTACACCTGTTTATTCGTTTTACTGCGGCGTCTTTGAAAATATTCAGGTGGCATGTCATAACATTCCTATTATTTGATAAGCTTTAGATTATTCAGTTATTAAATATTTGAAATTATTTGTCTTTGCGGAAAACACTATTTAAAGAATATGGGGCCCTTAATTTAATCCAAACACTTTTGAAATAGTTCTTTTATTAATATGGAGATAAATAACTACCTCTTTTAGAAAATAGTTTCCGTTAAACTTTATCACTAGATTCTACGACGAAAATTAATGAGGAAAAGTCGATCATAAACGCTTAGTTTTCGAGATACAGGGTGTTGAAGTTGAAAAATTAAATAACATTTTCTTTAATATATTTCGACTACTTCGTGCTAATTTCGTTGTATCTTCCAGGGGGCACCACAAAAGACCATAGGACGCATTTAAACTGCCAAAACTTTTTTGTGCCACGGTGTATATTTAATTTTGGGCTGGAAAAATCTTTTCCAATGACTTTTCTGTTTAAAGGTATACCTCTTTAAAACAACCGTTTTCAACAAAAAGGCATTTAAATTTGTAAGCTTCTAATAAAGGAATTGATACTGAAAGAGTTAAAATAACTCTGCAAGAGCAACTTCTGTATCAAATTTGGCCAAAAAGGCGATTGGGTAACAACATCTTATTGAAATTAAAACAGCCAGCAGCCAAATAATCAAGCCCTACTTACATTTGGATTGGAACATCCATCATAGGGAGATTGGAACCATGAGAAAGCCTACCCAATGGTAGTAAGTTTAATTACGACCAAATGTAACACTAAAAGAGAAAATAGCGAGGTGCAAGCTCAGTTGTTTATCGTGTTTTTAATATTACTTATAATTACAGTAAGTAATTTTGAATTGATTTTAATTTGTTTATATTTCGAACGTTAGCAGTTAATAAAAAAAAATGGTAATTTTAGACGAGGTATTTTGTACAAATAAATTAAATAAAATTGGAGTTATATAGGAAAAAAAAAACAAATTACCTATTAATTATTTTAATTTAAAATGTATTACAAAATTACGAAAAAGTACTGAACATTATTTATACAGGGTATTAGAAGTTTTACTGCCTTTTAACAGACGATATAATACACTAAAATAAACAAAAAAAACCTTATATGACATCAGTCCTAACCTCAATAATTTCCGAGAAAAAAATTATCAAAATTTCCAATTTGATGTACAAAAGTTCGATTAATTAAGAAACATTGACATAACTACGTGCATAGAATACCATAAAATACAATGTTTATAACTTTTTTAACTTCTTTCTTTAAAATTCGATCAAATTTATATCGATACTGGATATTTTAATTATGTATTTTTCAAATTCATAATTTAATTAAAAGTTTCACAATAATAGTTGTTTACATTTTTTCCGTAGAACAAGTCTGCCGCGTGCATCAGCTGTGTAGCGTTAGGTTAAGCGCTGTTGTCACATTGTGATAAAACTCCATGAATACTCTATCTCATGCTGAAGTAATGGCAGTCTTCTTACACCCTGTATTTATAACCAGCATTTTATATTGTACTAAATAGAATTTTGAAAAAAAATAGAAGAATTACTTATGTCTACAATGTCAGTAAAATTGTCAGTATAATTTCGCCTAGGCTACTCCCCAAGAAATAAAATTTAAGATATTTTTCTCGTTGCCATGGTAACGTGTTAAAATAACATCATTTGACAACTATAGAATAGAGATGTAAAATTTTCTCTGACAATGTTTGATATGGACTGATGAATATGGAGATAATGATTTGATTGAGTAAAAGTAGGTAATATTTACCAAATTTATGTGTATACAATTCTGTTAACCAGTACCTACTGGAGATAAACTGTTTTTCTTGTTGTTAATCAGATAATCACTTCCACAATTTTGTCGATGAAAAATTGTAGCATCGTTTATACAATTTGAAATTTTCCTTTAAGGAGGTTTATCGGGTACGGAGGTCCGTCTAAAGTCTAACGCAAGTTTCTGTAGATTCGCCAGTGACTAAAGTAGAAAGCCTTTAGATTTGGCATAGGCGTTTGCTCGTCCCCGTTCGATCATTCTGTTTGTTTGGACACCTGCGAATTTCAAATAATATGCTACATCGAGACCGCGGTGTTGCCGCCATCACGCATATGGAGGATAAGTTAGTCAACAACAGCAGTTTGAAGGAGAATTATTATAAATTATGTAGGTATCTTACAAGTACCTAATCGATTTCTACAAGCTGTCATACGGTTCCTTAGATATCGGTTTCCTATTTATACAAGTTACTGTGGAAACTGTTCGTCAATTGTTGCGCATTCTAAGTAGAAAGACCAAAAAAATCTGCATTCTCATAAGACTCTGTGAAAAGTTATTTTATTAATATCTCGTCTCTTAGGTGTCCAAACTAGTCATAATTTTTTTTGAGGATTTTCTTCATATGATAAGCTTATATTAATTTTTTTATGAATATTTGTTCGTCAATTCCAAAACAGATAAACCTCCTTAATAGATATCAAATACATCTAGCGACTGCTTACAGCAATGCATACATATATTGAGAAATTAACTAGAAAGGAACACATCCTCCTTTATATCAAGTAAATAACCGTGAAGGAGAATGCATAGTGTCAGATAGAGGTTCCCAATCGTCCCATCTTCAGCATGCGGGAAAGAGAAGGAGAAGAACTGGATACTTGAATCGTCTACTTCATTAAGCGCATATTACGAAGGAAGGCCGTAAATAATGTTTTCTTTCGTAACCGTGCATCGTCGCAATTTAAGAATAACTTAAAAGCAGTTTCGTCCAATTTTGGAAAGTTGCCACATGCGAAGACGCGTTCCTTTCTCAGTCGTTTGGCACGTTAAATGGCATGGAGATGGAGGACGTTATTGTTGTCTGATGGTCTGGGGGAAATTCTCGACACTTACCAAGCCCAATAAAAGCATTTGCATAATGCGGTCGGTCTATGAGAGAACAGAAAAAAATCGGATGAAAAAAAAAATGATTTATAAACACTGGAAATGTAGTAGAATGATATGAAGTTGAGACAATGCTGGCAAGCGTGTTTTTTTTATAACAATTTAACAGACGCAACAGTTTTGAATAGATATTTACAATGACATACAGGGTGTGAGTTTAAATGAGGATCAGTTTTATTCAGAGGCATTAGTGCGCGTTCCTCAGAATGCTAACCTGAAATTAACTTTTTTAAAATTAAATAAATAGTAGTCATAATTTATTTCCCAAACTGTACATAAATTCTCCTCTACGCCGTTACTGGGCAGCTCCCGAACTTTTATACAGGGTGTAAGTAGTTTGACTGCCATTACTTCAGCATGGGATAGAGTAATCATAAACGAACAAAAAACTTGTATATTACAGAGGCGTAAGATTAACAGTTTTCAAAATACAGTGAGTATTAGTATTGGGAAGTTTCATCACAAGGTGACAACAACGCTTAACCTAACGCTACACAGCTGGTGCATACCACGTGTGCACGCGGCAGACTTGTCCTACGGAAAAAATGTAAACTATCATTGTGAATCATTTCGTTTTCAAGATAATTGTTTTCCAAATTTTAAATAAATAAAATAAAATGTATCGATTTTATAGTACGAAGATAGTGTTGTACTTAAATTTTAGCTCGAATTTTAGTAATTATGTATCTCTTAAAACAGGAACTTAATTTTTAATCAAATTGTGAGTTTGAAAAATATGTAATTAAAGTACCCAAAGATTCACGTCATCCAAATAATCATACGTAAAAAAATAAGGTACTTACCAAAAAGCAAAATTCAGTAATTTTTAAACGCATAAGTACAAAACAAACTACAACATATGCTACAAATATCCACCACCATTCTCAATGCACGCACGACNAGGCGTCAATGCAGTATTTCTGGAAAATAGAAAAATTAAACAGGTAATGTATGTAATGTAATAAATGGAAAATAGAATGCGGCCCGTTATACTTACTCATTTTTCAAACACACAATTTCGTTCCTAATTTCTCCAGTTATTATTTCCACCGTCTCTTTAGAAAGGCGAAATCTCTGCCTAAATTCATTTTCGTTCCATTTTAAAAAATGATTTTCCCTTTGACGGAAAATTCTGGGAGCTCTTGGGAACGCTTCTATTTCAACTAATTGTAGAAAGTCCTCATCATCTGTGAGGTCTTCTAAATATTCTATTAATGCCATGTTTTTAAATAAGTAAAGTCACGATATTTCACTTTAAAAATAAACTGGGTATTTTGAGGTTATAATTTACTAACGATTAAAGTTGAACGCGGTTTAACCCTACAAATTTTCTGGTTCAGTATGAACCCTAGTTAAACAAATGATCAGAGGTGAACTTCTATGATACAACATACATTTTGATGTGAACTCAGTTCAAGTGTGGTTCAAGTTAAAACCGAGTTTAAACCAAGTCGTTACAACCCGCCCTTAAAGGTTGAATCTGTTCCCCAAAAAATGCGACCTTGGACTGCAGATAGAATTAAGGAAATCAAGGCTATGATTCCATTTATTTCCGTGGAAAAACTAGATTTTTATAAGAATTTGATTACACCACAGGAAGCCTTGATAATCCAGTGACAGTTTTTTTAAAAACATTATTTTTATCACCTCTGATATTTTTGTAACGTTCTTAAGATTTAAATATGTTCAATTAAAATGTAATCAACTGCTTTTTCCGAATGTGAAGTATGTTATTGAATTCCCTTAAAGTAGTTTATGTGCAAGTTAGTTGGTACATAGGAAGTTTTAACCCCTTACTGCATGATTTTTTAAATTTTATTAAAAAAAATATATGTGATTGTTCACATTGCAAGATGTATCAGAAGAATATATAAAAAAATTATAATGAATTTATTTTTGAAAAAAGATGAAAGTTTTGACATATGCCAAATTTGGCACAGATTGTAATAAAGAAATCGACACAAAAAAAACTGAACTTTATATTAAATTAAATTACAATAAACTGTATAAAATATAATAGTTTATTCTGTATGGAATCTCAAAAAACAGTTGCGGTCTTTATTTAGGCATAAAAACACTATACATTTGCCACAAGATATTTGAGATTTTCCCTTGCAGTCTGGATATTTACACCTTTGTCGCTCATGATTTACTATGGGTAAGTGATATAAATTGTCTGTTCTAATATCCTGAGCTGGTATTTGAGCAAATGGATATTTTTTCTTATTCAAATCCAACTGAGGTTGTAAGCAGGTACTTGGCCTCCCCCTTTTTCTCTGTGAAACACCAGCTCTCGTCAAAACTTCTGCAAGAGCGAGTTTGAATTCTGCAAGCGGTAGGTACAGATCATCATTTTTCAGAGTTCTCCGCCATAGTATCCAACTGTTTACACATACCATATCGAGGAAATGAAAAAATACCCTCATGTACCATTTCTTTGATCTAATTTTTATTCTGTAATAGCCTAACATGGAATCTAAAAGATCCACACCTCCCATATAAGCATTATACACAGCAACACTTTGCGGACGAGAGATTACTACATGGCTCTTAGATTTTCTACAGAATCTCCTCACTTCAGATGTAGGTTGACTTCCAACATAGGTGGATACGGTATTCACAATTTTATTGTCATACCAAGAAACGACAGACACATCCACACCATTCACCCTGGCTACTTTTTCTAAAACCGCACCTCTGCCCTTTTTCTTCATATCTGACTCCTTGGGAAATTGAAAATCCGGTACACGATTAGCTCTTACTGTACCTAGTGGTAAGATTCCAATTTTTGTCAGATAAGTTAGTAGTGGAATGCTCGTAAACCAGTTATCAAAAAAAAGTTTGAAATTTTGATTTCTGGGAATTGTTTCTGACAGTTTTACTACGACATTGCTACTTGCTCCTAGGTCCGGCTGATCGTCGTTGAGAGTAGTAGCTCCACAGTAAAATTCAAAATCGTAAGAAAATCCGGACAGTCCACTTAGAACAAATACTTTATATCCCCATTTATGCGGTTTCTTGGGATTATACTGTTTTAGAGAGGATCGAGCTTTTGTTGGAACTATTTGTTCGTCTACGGCCATGTGTTCTTCCTTTGGAACAGGCAGAAGCCTCTCACGAATTTTGTCTAGCAATGGACGGATCTTGAAAAGTTTATCATGGTCTGGTTGTCCCTGTGGAATTTGTAGTGTATTATCATTGAAGTGAAGAAACCGTTTGATTTCTTCAAATCTATTGCATGTCATGGCACGAGAGATATTAGGAATCTCTAAGGTATTATTCCAATAAGATCTGGTAGATGGCAATTGAATAATTGACATATATATGCAAATACCACAAAAATGCGAATTTCTTCTTTGAATATATTAGGTGGTTTTTCAGGTCTATTTTGTACGCCGAAAAGGTGTGACTGTTCAGTTATGAAACTGAAAACTTCGTCGGTAAAAAAGAAATTGAAAAACTGAATAGGTTCATCAAGCTCATTTATGATATTCGGAAGTGTTTCACCTCCATTGAATTTTATAAATTCTTCAGATACAGCTAGAAACTTATTCTGCCAGTCAATTCTTTCTTTTGGCACTTTTTTATACTGTGCTTTTGCTTTTCCTGGTATACCACTAGCCGATGTTGACGGTAGACTGCTATCGCTAAGCTCATTATTTTTTGCAGGTTTACCGTGTAAAGATTGTTGTAATATGGAAAGTGGTACGTTGCTTTCATCTTCGCTTTCAGTTTCATCAACAATGACTTCCTCAGTTGCTGAAACGTTGCTTTCGTTGTCAGATGATTCATATATAGAAAAAAACTGTTCAGAAAACCGCTCATTTTTTTGGTGGTCATCATCAGACGATAAATTTTCATCCTCACTTTTATCAGTCTTTGGAATTAAATTTTTTATACCATAAAATGTTCTGGTATTCATCTGAAAAAAAAAAAACAGATTGCAATAATTATTATGTCTATATCTCAAAGTGTTCCAAATATGGCACAAGTAAACAAAGTCGTTTTTTGGCCTGTTTTATGTCAAAATTTTATTTTTATATTATTTCAATTATAAGACTAAATACTCACCTTTACAGCAATATTTATTTTAGAACAAATACACACACAAATAACAAAAACACTGTNAATAGTAAATATAAGCAATTACTAATCAGGATTTGATTTTTTTTAATACAAAGCATATCTACTATTTTTTAAAGCATGGTGTTTAGTTTGTGAACTATAAGAAAGATGAAATTTGACAACAATGCATGCCGTACTAGTTAAATAAGTATAATAAGCATAAATATGTTAAAGATGATATCATAATTAATTAATTACTGTAATTATTCAACCAACTTTATATATCTTTCCTAAAACTACAAAATTATTATAAGAAAAGTTAACAAAATTATAATCTGAAAGTCATCTAGTTTAATATAAATCAAAATGTCGGGATAATAAAAAGCGTCACTTTTTGCCTGACTTTCCATTCAAAACCAAGCAAGCTATGAAAAGCTGTAATTCTTAATGTAAGGATATATTTGATCAATACAATTTAAGCAGGGATTTTGTTTCCATTTAAGCAAATTGTATAATTTTAGAAAAAGAAAGGATTGTTTTACAAATACATTTAAAGAACAGAATCACAGGCATTCAGGTTTAACAAATTTGCGGAAGTATAATAAAAATTAAATATTGTTTTCAGAAAATCAAAAACTGAGGATAATTTTTTTTTCCTTGAATTATATTTTATAAAAAAAAATCATAATTCGAACTTAGTCAAAATTTATTGAACCACCGGCGAAACTGTCCACAGAGCCGTAAACACACCTAACGCCGACGACCGTCGCGAGACGTCCATAAAATCTGTTTTAAATATTTCCGAACTGGAACACCGAGTGGAACACTAAACAAAGCTGCATTACATAAATCTGAAGATTTCAATTAGATTCCATGACAGACGCGTTAAGACGTTCCCAAAGATCAAAACAGGCCACTTGCCAGAAACCGTACAGAAGATCCACCGATTTTTTCGGATAAATAACCAGAGAAACGTTTCTGACCAGTACGAGGTACGAACTTCAACATTCCCTAGTATTGTATTGCATGCGTTTAACTCCATATTCTAAAGACATATATTCTTGATTAAATATTACAAAAACCTTTTTATAATTAATAAACAAAATTGTTACAGATTGTTGCTAATTCTGTCCAAAGTAACTAAGAACTATAGATCGATATAAAGATGGTCTTTATCCCAATAAAAAGTGTTCATTATCCACAAACAATGAAATGATACGAAAATGTCAAAACAGGGAAAGTGCTAAACGCCAAACAGTAATAGCTCAGTTGAAAGCTTTAGTGCAAAGTGTCATCGAGAGATCCTAAGTTTCCAGTTCCACCAACTATTCCAACCACGAGAGATCCAAGAACGAACAACAAAAACTAATCAGCACCCATTAATGTGGAGGGCAGTAACCCAATTTCTTGGGACTGAGGTTGCATTAGCGAGATATTTTTTTTGCGACTAGTATTTTTATTTCGATATTTTCTGGTCGAGCAACGTACTTCCGAAAACTGTGACTATTTTCAATGTTTTTGAGTAGTTATAGTTTAAAACTGATTTGACGAGTCAAATAATTTTTCAGTTTCAGCCTTTCAAAACTCCTCAAACAATTCGATGATGTTTGGGAACATCAGGACGAAAATAGTGTAAAATCATACCGCCCACGCTTCACCGATTTACATCTTCACCGCGACTAACGTTTCCCTTCTTTATACACGCCTCACAATTCACAGGTAAGAAGAAAGTCGAATTGCCGGCGCGAGCATATTCGGCATTATTGGGGTTAAAGCCACACGTGTCTGGAATCCTAGCCGCGCGAACTCCGAGAAAAAACCCCGAGGGTGACGGAGACGAACGTCAATTCCGACGGCTCCGAGGATCGATAGGGACCCTTATCACGGCTTTTTACCTTGACCTACCGAAACGGGTTCTTTCATTAGAGGGAAGGTCGCATTCACCGCCGACGGGGAGCCGGCAAAGCCGAGAGTGACTGAAGAATTGAATATTTTGAGCGCGGCCAGATGTAGGATATACTTTACTTTTTATTTATTTATTTTTATTTATGTATTTATTACCTATACCTACTCAACGGGATGAACCCACTTACAGAGCAGGGAAAAATAACAGAAGAAAGTTAACACAAAAAATATTAAATACATATGTATATCTATACAGGGTGTTTCATAATTGGATGTCAATATTGAAGGGTGTTAATCTGTGCGTGATTTTAAGACAAAAAGTTCATATAAACATAGGTCCGTTTTCGCTTTATTTTTGATATACAGGGTGATGAATATCTGTTTGTAAAATTTTTTTTTTTTAATAACTCCGAAACTAAATTAGATAGTTTTATAAAACTTAGTATGTGTAAACTAGGTGCAGAGACACGTCTTTTGCATAATAAACGAATTTTCATTTTTAACCAGTGGCGTCCCAATTAACTTCAACCTCATTATTTTGAATGAAAAAAATGATACGCCACTGCATTTTTGAAAAACAAAAATTATTGTATAAATGGTGCTTTATTTTGTAATAAAAAAGATCTCTTGAGTTTTTTTCTTATCTTGCACTGTTTTTTAGTAAAAAAATAAAGAACAACAATAATTATCTGTACGTGGAATGAAGTACTTTTTACACATTTTATGGAAATAATTCTTTTACTAGATAACTTATACACATTATTGTATAATATTATTAATAATTACGATTGACGATCAACAAATAACAATTTTGTGAAACGAAAAAAACAAACAATTACATCAGTTGTTGAAAATGCCCTCCACCTGCAAGGATACATGCTTCAGCTCTTCTTCTCATATTAGTGCGGACTCTTTGAAAAATGTTGTCAGTGTTCCTTATTACATCACAGGAAGCTCTTATGCGATTCCTCAGGTCTTCTACAGTGTTAACCGGAGTGTTGTAAACCAGAGTTTTCAGATGCCCCCATAAGAAGAAGTCCGCACTATTCAAATCTGGGGACCTGGGGGGCCATTGTTGGGGTCCACCACGGCCTACCCATCGGTCATGAAATGTGCGATTTAAATATTCTCTTGCTTCTCGATGGAAATGAGCTGGTGCACCATCATGCATGAACCACATTCTATTTCTAGTTAAAAGTGGCACTTCTTCAAGTAATACGGGCAAATCCTCCTCTAGAAACCGACGATATGTACGGCCGTCTAGCCTTTGTGGCAGAAAAAAAGGTCCAATTAAGTGATTTTCAACAATTCCAACCCAAACATTCACGGAAAATTGTTCTTGATTGTTAAAGTTCACAATTGCATGCGGGTTTTCTTCGGCCCAAACATGATTGTTATGGAAATTTCTTATAGCGTTTCTAGAGAAGTTAGCTTCGTCTGTAAACATTATTTCACAGTCAAACAAGGGATTTTGCGCAATTTTCTCCAAAAACCATTGACAAAAGTTGATTCGCAAAGGAAAATCTCGAGGAAGTAAGGCTTGGACCCGTTGAATATGATACGGGTATAACAGAAAATCGTGAAGAATTCTCCAAACTAGAATGTGCGAGATATTCAAGTTATTTCCAATTTGTCTAGTGCTAATATTAGGATTTTCATCAATTGAATTTAAAACTGCTTCTTCAACTTCTGGAGTTCTAGTAGTCCGATGGGCACCTTTTAATTGATTATTTGGCTTAAAAGTACCTGTTTCAGCCAACGTTCTATGTATGTTTGAGAATGTTCGTCTATCTGGTGTGACTCTATTCGGGAAACGCTCTTGATATAATCGTTTAGCCTCTGGCGCTCTGCCATCAGCCAAGCCATACATGTAATGAATGTCTGCCAACTCTTGATTAGTAAACTCAACCATTATCAAATAACACTGTACAGGTATTTTAAGTATCAAAATTGAGTTGAATGAACTGAACTGTCAAAATTAATAAATCACAACAGTAATCAACAACCACAGCCTACTAGGTAATCTTTATATCATGCTTTCTGTTTGGCTCAATGTGGGTTAGTATGTTGTTCTTTATTTTTTTACTAAAAAACAGTGCAAGATAAGAAAAAAACTCAAGAGATCTTTTTTATTACAAAATAAAGCACCATTTATACAATAATTTTTGTTTTTCAAAAATGCAGTGGCGTATCATTTTTTTCATTCAAAATAATGAGGTTGAAGTTAATTGGGACGCCACTGGTTAAAAATGAAAATTCGTTTATTATGCAAAAGACGTGTCTCTGCACCTAGTTTACACATACTAAGTTTTATAAAACTATCTAATTTAGTTTCGGAGTTTTTAAAAAAAAACAATTTTACAAACAGATATTCATCACCCTGTATATCAAAAATAAAGCGAAAACGGACCTATGTTTATATGAACTTTTTGTCTTAAAATCACGCACAGATTAACACCCTTCAATATTGACATCCAATTATGAAACACCCTGTATATACTATAAAGACAAGAAATCACAGAATAGATCACGAACAATATTTCACAAACAGAAACACTAAAGAGGACATCAAAATAATTATTTAATAATAGAGATATTATTACTAGCTGTGTTCAAATAAAAAGTTTCATTAGACTGTGTGCTTAGGTACAGAAGAAACATTAAAGTTAAGTTTTTGTAAAATTTCAGGTATATCCAAATTTCCTTTTATTATGTTGAAAATAATTTATAATTATATTTTTGATGGGGAAAGTGCTGCGGATACCCTACCGGAGGATATACATTAAAGTCTTTATAGTTTAACAACTTTAAGAATCTGCGCTGCGTTCTTTCCAATCAATATAGCTAACATAGCTTGGAGCCCAAATCAAGGAACAATATTCTAAACGAGGTCTAACGAAACAATTATACAGCAACTTAACTGTATCAACATTGCAGAAATCCTGAGCATTGCGAATTACGAAACCCAAACTATGCTTAGCTTCCGACACAATATGATGCACATGATACTTAAAAGTGAGTTTAGGGTAAAAATAGATTCCTAAATCCTTAACAACATCTGGTCTATTAAGAAGTATAGTATCATTATCGTAACGAGAATATACACTATCTTTCTTTCTAGAAAAAGTCAATACATTGCAGTTTTTTTATATTTAAGGGCAATTTGTTTAACTGACACCAGAGTTTCAGTCTATAAAGGGTGGTGTCGTTCGAAGAAAATTCAAAAATTGTCCGAAGCGGTATTACTGGCATATTTCGAACATAAAGTTAATAAAATTAAACTATCGACAGTATATTCCGCGTTAAAAAGTACACTGAATGCCAAAAAAATGTAAATATCAGAAAATTTACAAAACTAATACCATATTTGAAAAGCAAATCAGTTGGATACCGTTTGAAAAAGTCCAGAATTCTAACGAAAGAGCAAATTAAGAGGTTTTTGAAAGAAGCACCTAATAATAGATTTTTGATAGAAAAGGTAATTCAAATTAATATAAACCGATGGATTTAATTAATTTTGGACAACTTTTCAGGTCATTTTAATAGTTGGTGTTAATGGAGCGTTGAGAAGAGATGAGTTACCAAAGATAACGATTCAATTATTTATTATTATAACAATTCCCGATTCCAAAACTCATATTCAGAGATGTTTTGTGATTTCAAGTCCAGATCAAATGAAGATATACGGCAGATACTGCGCTTTACGTCCGGCATTTACTACAAGTCGAAGATTTTTTGCGAAATATGTCAGAGAAAAATGTGTTAACCAAGTGGTTAGCGTCAACAAAATAAGGAATGTATCAAAAGAAATAGCAACTTCTCTCAATTTGCCGCGCCGGGAAACTTATACACGGCACTGCTTCAGAAGTTCTTCCGCTACTCTGTTAGCCGACGCAGGGGCCGATATTACCACCATTAAACGACATAGGGGGTGGCGTTCTAGTACGGTAGCGGAGACATATATAGAAGATTTTACACAAAATAAAATTTGTTACCATCTTCAGCAGAGCCAAGGGAACCTGCCAGAACTAAAAGCTACGATGACTGAGAGCATTGGATTTGGCATAAATTTAACTCAGTGCAGTATCGGTACTTTCATTTTACATGTACTGCAAAATAAACTGTAATCGTCACATTACTGTTACTATTGTTATACTGCTTAAAATGTAATAATTTAAATTTAAGTCATGTAATTTAAATAACAACTATGTCGACTTTTGATTTTGATGACAGTTTTCGAAAAAAAATATTTTCGTGCCATTGCACTAAAAAAATTTATTAGAGCAAAATTTAATAATGTTGCTCTCGCGAATTCTGCAATTTATGTACCTCAGTGTTTGTAGTGTTTATCTGAAAAGATTTTCTAAAACACATTTTACCACAATGTCGTATTTATTTAAAATGATTTATAGAATTTTTTCAAAACACTACAGTATACTTTCTTAGCGTATTTATTTGCAGTACTTCTTATATTGCTTTTATTTTTAAGGGTATTTTACCCTACTGAGTTATTTCTAATAAACTTATTTTTACCTATCTTTAAATCGAACTATGCGAAGTTCATAAAAACGTTTTCATCTCGGTTTTCATATCATAAAAGTAGAGACAAATAAATTATAAACGGACACATTCGACAATTTTTTAGTATATCAAAATCCTAAAAACAGTGTGTCAAAAATGTTACAACAACACCACTTTTAGAATCTTTAGATTACTGAGAAATGTTCTCCTAAAATCACTACTGAAAAATTATCACGATTGTCGTAGAATCAATTAAATAACAATTAAACACTGATAATAATGTCCTAACGATCAGATTCCGTAAAGCAAGTACAGTAGCGTCATATCAAGATACATATTTGATATAAAAAAACACATATCGTGAGATGGCAGTGCTCTACAATTTAATTATTATATTCTATTACTTCATAATTTTTGACACACTGTCTTGAAATCAGTATAAAACAAACTTAAGTCCTGTTGTTATTAATAATGTCAGAACTTTCTTAACCCGCTTGTCTTCGGTGCCACAAAAAATGGCTAAACATCTATTTATATTTACGTTCTGTTCTCAGAGGCGTTCTGCCTTAAAAAATAACATCTGGCGTTATAAAATCGTCGTGTTTGCCTTTTTTATAAAGCTGCGTCAGACTTGCCAAACCAACAAATAACACCATAAATATTTATATAATGGACTGTATAATACTAAACCAATTATTTACCATTATAAACAAACTGATACCGATCTCCACTTCAAAGGAAATGGAATCGCTTATTTAATTATACTATTTAGATTACATTATTTTTATACGATCGAATGATTATTTAATATCTTCGATTAATTAATATTTATTCATTTATTCCGTTTGCATTTGTTTCCGTGGTTTTACACGCGAAGAGCAATATGCCAACCAATCAACAGTTTGAATAATTTAGAATACATGCAAAACGTATTCTATATAAGATTCTTACCACAGAAGTATAGCCGCATTTTAGGAGGTAGATAAGGGTAGTTGTGAGGGTTCTGTTTAGTCCCAAATGAATGTATCAGCAGGTTTTAAAATTAGGGTGATATGACTAGAATAGAGAGAGAGACTCTAGATGGTCTATTATGTTTTGTACAGCTAGGAATTATCAGTTGGATTATATTGCCAGATAAGCATTTGTCATGCTTAGTAATTAGGTAATATTTTTAATTATTTGTGCTTGTTCGTAATTAATGTTATTTTACACATTTGTTTGATCGAAATATTTTAATGACGATATCAAAATTAACTTTCATACCATCTATGTAATTACTTTGATCCTTTGATTCGATCAAATTAGTAAAATGATTCATAAATGTTACTTTAAGAATGGCCCCAAAAGTTATCAGTTTATTTTTTCGGNTGATTACACAGATTACAGCGAGGATTACAGATAAGATTACATAGATTACAGATAGATTACATAGATTACAGATAAGATTACGTAGATTACAGATAAAATTTCATAGATTTCAATTTTAAAGAGATTCTTAGATGATTACAAAATTTCAAAAAGATAAATATTAAAACGTCTTAATTACACGGAGATTGCAAAGATTTCAGAAACGATTACATAAGATTCCAGGGCAAACGTACGAAGATTACATCAGCGGATCGCCCCTCGATAAACGGACACATTCGACTTTCGTACTGTTAACATATAGGTAACATGAAAAGCGAGGTGAAAAATGTGTTTAATATAGGAGTATATTTATTTCTCTCCGTGAGACTGCAAGTATACAAAAATTTAATACAAAATAATGACATCTGACTCATTTCTATGGCGCGGGGCATACTTTTGTTTATATGGCAATTAGTTTAACTTTCCTAACTTGCCGTGTAGCAGAATACACAAAAAAGGAAACCAATTTTTCAGTAGATCAAAATCCTAAAAACAGTGTGTCAAAAATGTTACAACAACACCACTTTTAGAATCTTTAGATTACTGAGAAATGTTCTCCTAAAATCACTACTGAAAAATTATCACGATTGTCGTAGAATCAATTAAATAACAATTAAACACTGATAATAATGTCCTAACGATCAGATTCCGTAAAGCAAGTACAGTAGCGTCATATCAAGATACATATTTGATATAAAAAAACACATATCGTGAGATGGCAGTGCTCTACAATTTAATTATTATATTCTATTACTTCATAATTTTTGACACACTGTCTTGAAATCAGTATAAAACAAACTTAAGTCCTGTTGTTATTAATAATGTCAGAACTTTCTTAACCCGCTTGTCTTCGGTGCCACAAAAAATGGCTAAACATCTATTTATATTTACGTTCTGTTCTCAGAGGCGTTCTGCCTTAAAAAATAACATCTGGCGTTATAAAATCGTCGTGTTTGCCTTTTTTATAAAGCTGCGTCAGACTTGCCAAACCAACAAATAACACCATAAATATTTATATAATGGACTGTATAATACTAAACCAATTATTTACCATTATAAACAAACTGATACCGATCTCCACTTCAAAGAAAATGGAATCGCTTATTTAATTATACTATTTAGATTACATTATTTTTATACGATCGAATGATTATTTAATATCTTCGATTAATTAATATTTATTCATTTATTCCGTTTGCATTTGTTTCCGTGGTTTTACACGCGAAGAGCAATATGCCAACCAATCAACAGTTTGAATAATTTAGAATACATGCAAAACGTATTCTATATAAGATTCTTACCACAGAAGTATAGCCGCATTTTAGGAGGTAGATAAGGGTAGTTGTGAGGGTTCTGTTTAGTCCCAAATGAATGTATCAGCAGGTTTTAAAATTAGGGTGATATGACTAGAATAGAGAGAGAGACTCTAGATGGTCTATTATGTTTTGTACAGCTAGGAATTATCAGTTGGATTATATTGCCAGATAAGCATTTGTCATGCTTAGTAATTAGGTAATATTTTTAATTATTTGTTCTTGTTCGTAATTAATATTATTTTACACATTTGTTTGATCGAAATATTTTAATGACGATATCAAAATTAACTTTCATACCATCTATGTAATTACTTTGATCCTTTGATTCGATCAAATTAGTAAAATGATTCATAAATGTTACTTTAAGAATGGCCCCAAAAGTTATCAGTTTATTTTTTCGGATAATATTTTGCTTTCTTCTACCCATTTTTATTTAATTGGAACACAGAGAACCGTTAGAATAAGATTTTGTTTAGTTTGCTGGTTTTCGTAAAATTCGTCAAAATGACCCCTTTGTAAGGTAAGTATTTTGATCAAGATTTTGATAAAGCCTTAGGCTAAGATAAAAATCTTGATTCTCTTATTATGTTGCAAGCTCGGGAAGTAAAAAATGTTTCTTTTTCTATTTGACTGGTTGTACTGGAGGATAGGTGGTTAATTTTTTGAGTCTACACCCAATACTCAACCAATTTAGCTACTTTGACTATCTTATGTAAAGCACTGTTTTTTTCTTAGGTTTTGTACTAGAATTTTTGAATTCATTGTTTATCTGTTTTCTAAATATAGCTGATGTTTCGCCTTTCAATTTTGAAAGCACAAAGTTTGTGATTTTCAAGGTAAGGTAAATTTTTATGCAAATTAGAGACACTTCTTATCTAAATAATTTCCAAATCATTTATATACTTTATTTCTAGCTCTTATATTAAGTATTTTACTTTAAAGGTGTTAAGCTAATTGAAATAAATTTAAAATATTTTTTAAATTTATTTGTAATACCTAGATCTTTGAAATAAAATAGGCACCTAAATATCACGAACTTCTTCTGGTTCAAGACCTCCAAAAGGAGGAGGAGCAAAAATTTCTAAGTAAACTGGGAATTGTCATGCAGAGCGACAATTTGACTTACCGAATCCTTTCCGGCAACTCGATCTTCGACTTCTTCTTGGAATGGGCATGAACTGGGGATACACTGGGCTCGCTGCCCGAGGTCGGAGGAGAAGACGACCCGGTGCTGGAGCACGACAAGCTGCCGGCGCGACCGCGAACTTCGCTCCCAATGGGGTGGTTCGCCGTTATAGCCAGGGAAGGTCGCGAATTGTTACGATTGCGGCGCTTTTTCTTCTTGCCGGTATCTACTTCCTCGATCCTGCCGAAAATGTTGCTAGTCGGTGGCGGAGGCATCCAGTCCAAGTCCTTTTTGAGATGTCCTCTGCCGCACTTGCAACCGCACGCCTTGTAGGCCAAGTCGTAGCCCTTCTTGGTCCAGAGGTTCTGGTGGCGCTGCCTCTCGGACCAGGAACGGGCCCTTCCGCATGTCTTTAGGTAGGCCAATACGCTCTGTTCCCACTGATCGAAACACTCACGATGCATGTACCGGCCGGAGATGCAGAGTTCGTTGTTGCAGGTGACGCGGACCGTGTCCCGGAGGTCGTCCAGGGAGATGATCATGGGGTCGTTGTTGTTGGGACTGAGCTGCTGCTGGGCGCGCAAGCATTCGCCCGTGGGCACGCAGCATCGGGTAACGCCGGCTTCCTCCATGGAATCGATCCCCAGAAGGCCTTGAACTTGTCCCAGGTGTCGGCGAGGTGCCATGGCCTGCGAGATGCGTGGGCCTTGATCAAGTCGTCGCGGGAGCGCTTCCTGCGTGGCGCGGCCTCTGAACGCTCAGTTGTCTGACCTTGGTAGCAGTCGTACACACACGTCTTCGATGCGGCTCTATCCAAAGCCTACTGCACAGATGCACGCACCGCCGGGGAAAGTATTCTGGAGGGGCCCGGCTCGCTGGCCGAAAGCGAAAGGTAGGGGAAGGAGTGGGGCCGCGCTTTTCGCTTTTCACTTTCAGTTTCCGCGCGCGGCGACGCAAGCGCCGGGTTTCACTCTCCGTAGCCCTGACCGTCGGCCGCCGGCGCGACGCTGCACACCACGTTGTTGGTACTCGCGCCGGTGCACGCCGCTACCATTCATTGCAAACGATGGGTGTACGCTCAACCAACTTTACCTCCAAAATAAAGATTCATTCCCAACAATTATTAATATTCAGTCAGTCTTTCTTTAATAAATCTTTCACATCAGCAATCACCGGTAATATTGATTTAAATTTAAATCTAGCCTCTACTGCAGTATACTCTACAGTTCATATAATTCAGTTCGATGAAAGCCAGATTCTTGTAACTCTTAAGGGCCCCATATTCTTTAAATAGTGTTTTCCGCAAAGACAAATAATTTCAAACATTTAATATCTGAATAATCTAAAGCTTATCAAATAATAGGAATGTTATGTCATGCCATCTGGGTATTTTCAAAGACGCCGCAGTAAAACGAATAAACAGGTGCAAAAAACGATCAAACCATCAAGGTTTTAGGTACTGAAATCTACGAAAATACTAACTTTTTTATATATAATTCCACATATTAATATTCTTATAACATTTACTTGCTTAGTCCTACATATAAAATTGTTTACTTTTATTTATAAGTACGTGAAAATAATTCTTAAAATGTGGGGTTAGAATAACAGCAAACGCATGTTTTACAAACGCTTTTTTTTTAGTTATTATTTTATTTGAGTAAATTTAAATGGTAACAATGAATAAACAAAACGTCAAGGATTTCATTTTTGTGCTTACTTTTGTTCTACACGTTTTACTTTTAAAGATTTCAGTACCTAAAAACGCCAGAAATTTCACTATTTCTCGGCCGGGAATATGGCCACCTTAAACGTACAAAGACTAAATAGTCCAGTCAATGACCATTTTCCCGTATAATTTTTCCAAACAGCACCGATTTTCATAAAAATTTGGATCTAGGTTCTACTTACCCTCTACTTTCAAAGTTGACCTTGTACCGAGGGTCGCTTTTACCCTGGGGGTGAGTGCCACCTCTTCTCGGGGGTGAAAAATGTTTCATTGAAAATAACTCCGGGAATTGATGTATTCGTTAATTCTAAGCAACTTTTGTTCTCTAAAGTTTTTTCTGAAAGTCAATACTTTTCAACTTATTCTCGAGTGAAAATGTGTAAATTTGTTAACCAAAAAAAACACTTTTTCAGACGGTTTTTCGCGAATAACACAAAAAGTAAGTATTTTATAAAAAAAATCGTTCTTATAAAAAATGTAGCTTATAAAAAAACAAAACGAATGGTGTACCTATGGTATCTGTAGACCCAATACAAGCGGAGTAATAGCTTGTTGAAGGCTGGTTCTTATTCGTCAAACGCCAAAATTAAAAGTNGAAAAAACCTTTATTTTTATTCTTTATAAAAGTCCCTAGTATCAAACCTAAGCGAGTTATGACGAAAATAAAATTGGTCCGTATTTTCTTCGGCGACAAAAAATGTATAAATCACCCCCTAATTACCACCCCAATTGAAAATAATCGTTACCACTTTACAGTTTACTTTATTTATGTACTTGTAATATGCTCTAGAAGTATGACCGGTTTAAAGTGCTTAATTTTGAAAAAAAGTTGAGCTTGAAGTGAAAAGAGAATTTTTGTATTTTTGGAAAAGATTGTCTTTTCTTCAAAGTAACTCAAAAACTATTAATGATACGTAAAATTTTGTAGATTATAAAATTGTAGGTTTTGCTTTTATGAGAATTTTGTTTTTTTTTTCTGTAGGATAAAAATTAAGTAAGATGTCCGTTTAACGTTTGCATATGTTCGTAAATAGCAACTTATTCAAGCCCTTTCAGCACAAACCCTTACAAAAATAAGGCTGAAAAAATATTTAACCATCAAATATTTGATCTTATAGCCCTTGAAAAAACTTACAAAATGGTTTTTTGAAGGGCTTGATAGCATAAAAACTAAGCGAGTTATGAATAAAAAACCAATTACATATTTTTGCAGATATCAGAACACGTATATTGAAGCATAGATGAATACACTTACAGCTATATTTTAGGAATAGAAATAGGAATTTTAGGAATAGAATAGAAAAGGAAGAGAGTGAAGAGGATTTTTGATTATTTGTTATTTGCAATAAAAAAAATTTTTGTTATAAAAATAAAAAAATACATTACATTTTAAATAATAAAAAGATTATATTATATTTTGAACTAAAAAATTTTTTAACTTTTATAAGGGTTGAAACTTACAAATAAATAATAAAAAATTAAAACAGTACAGAAATCTTAATTTTATATCACCATATGATTAAATTATTCCAAATTGCTGAATAATATTTTTCAACATCACTTTTTAATGATTACTGTCATAGGGGGCGGTTTTTAGGGGTTGACAATTTTCAATTCATCATAATTACTTATTTAAAGATGATTTCAATCTACTACACGCTCGAATCTACAATTCTATAATTATTTTCGAATAGGGGTAGTTTTCACCCCTAAAAAATAAAAAGCAACCCCCGGCAGAGGGTCAACTTTGAAGTAGAGGGTAAGTAGAGTCTAAATCCAAATTTTGGTGCAAATCGGTGCTGTTTGGAAAAATTATACATTAACACCGTATTTTACCTTCAATGACTGAACTAAAAACAACAATAGGGCCGATTGCTGTGCCAACATTTATTCTAAATGTTGAATATTATGCGATATATACAGTTACAGAAATTAAAACTCACAGAACCGATTTAAATATGTTTACTGTATCTTTGTTTATTTATTAAGACCGAGCTTGGATCATGCTTTTCTCAAAGAGGTATTATTAATAACTATAGAGAAAAAAGCCCATCTAAAAAGCACTTTTTCAATAAAAGCTGAGCTAAACAGACGTCTCCAGTTTTATTTATTAGCCCTAATTTCCAAATAGATACACTAGCATAGTAAAGTACTATGCTAGTGTATCAGCACATCCACTTACTTATTTAATCAATTCATGTGCCAAAACGTGTGTGTTTAGGACTAGTATACCCCGTTTATAAAAAAAATAATTAGGATATATCTAATTTTCATACAATCTCTATTTTATGTAATTTCAGTGAAATCTTTGAGTATTATTTTCACAGTCGTATTTACTACAATGTCAGTAGAGTAAAATTTCAATCCTGTGGATTACTTAGCCACATCTGGAGTTCCACAGAGATCTGTTCTTGAGTCCCTTCTATTCAACACTTTTATCAATGATATAACTAATTGTTTAATATTAATTATATTCTCTGTGCTAATGATCTTCAAAATAAAATGATTAAAATTGATAACTGGTATCAATAGACTTCCAATGTATTTAATTATTTAATTCTTTAACTTTTTTGATGATTTTTCTTATTCACACATTGAAAAATAATGTAGTCAGAAACAGTAAATTTGGTTTTCATTAGTAATAATTTCAAAGTTATAGTTCGAAAGAAAACAAGTCCAAATAGATTTCAGTGCAATATAGGAAGTATGTATGATAAAAAATGAGAGTTTATCTCAGTAAGTTGTCAACAGATCAAAGCGCGGTATTTTAAGTCCTATTAAATATTTAGATAGCTAATCGTTGCTTTGAATGATATTGTCAGGAACAAATTAAAAGAGACTTTAACGCATGGTTAAAGAAACTGATGGTGACCTTTGATTATTGATATGTGTATACATATCAAGAACTATATAGGTTTTATTGAGAGAAGATTAGAAAAACTGAAGTTTAATTCTATTCACTCAAAAGTATATTGAATTTTTTTACTGTTAAAAAATCTAATTATATTTATCAAGAAATAACATTGGATTTTTAAATCATATCTTCTATTTTTGTATCAATCATTATCAGGGTTACAACTATAGTAATAGACTCCTTGAAATATATAAAAAAAATTAGTGAAAGCATGATTTTCAGAAATTATAAGAACTAGGTACCTATCTTAGTTTATCCTGGTTCAGATACTCTGATATGTTTTTTAAATGTTGGTAACAATAAAAATCTAGTGTTTCAGGATCGACTGACTTTAAAATTAAGAATTAAGTATGTGGTCAAAAACGGTTCAGTGAAAACAAATCCGAATACACTCTGTTTCTCTGAGGATGTTTAACATGGAGTCATATAATTTGAGTTAATAATTTATCTAATTAAAAGTAAAAATCTACATAACTCGAATATAAAATGTGTGAATCACTGGTGAAGATGTTAGGAATTATTAATAATTAGGACCCCAGTCTCATTTTTCTTCTAGGAAAAAAGATCTGTCCTATGCTATTAACCCTAAAAGGTCACACTAGTGTGAATTCGCACCACGGTTTTTTTTAACAGATGGCATTTCTTTTCATTAATAGTTTAATTAATTGTAATATGTATTTGTCAATATTTATGGATAATATTGTTTAAATTAATATCTATATACAAAAGAGTAAAAAATAATCATCAATTTACAGAAAATTAGCTAAAAAACACAACTTCAAAAAATGTTTATAATCAAGATACCAGGAAAAATCGATAATATCATTTTATCAATATGGGGTATTTTTTTCTTAGAAACATAGACTTTGAATTTCAAAATACTTTTTTACTTCGTTTCTAGCCATTATTTATAAAAAAAACACTTTTCAAAAAATGTTTTTTTTCAATCGCATTTTTATTAATTTTTTTTTTTTTGAAACCCAATTACACCATTCGATTTCTTGTGAAATTTAGCCCTAGTTCTGATATAAATACGCTGTTTTCGTTAACAAACAAAGAAGACATAACGGTTAGTTATTGTAATAAATTTTCCAAACACTTTTTTTCATTAATAGCAGTTTAATTGTAATATGTAAGTTATTGGGTCGTTGTCTACAGGAAGCTGCGGCTAGTTGACCAACCCCTAGCAGTTCTGATTCGATGAATTTCGACAGCACTAACCGTAGATAACTTGAAATTATAACAATATTTGAAGAGAACACTTTTATTTGTCTTAATTACAGCGTTAGGTGAAGTTTGAATCTATAATCGTCCTTCTGAGCGGCTGGTTGGGTATTTATACTATTTATTATCAGCTAGCAACTCAGCAGGCGATTTTCCATTGTCAGCAGAATAATAATAGACACTTATAAGTAAAGAATTGTTATAAAACAATATATGAATAATGTGAAAATATATATACAGGGTGTTCGGATAACATGTATTTGTCAATATTTATGGATAATATTGTTTAAATTAATATCTATATACAAAAGAGTAAAAAATAATCATCAATTTACAGAAAATTAGCTAAAAAACACAACTTCAAAAAATGTTTATAATCAAGATACCAGGAAAAATCGATATCATTTTATCAATATAGGGCATTTTTTTTAGAAACATAGACTGAATTTCAAAATCCTTTTTTTATTTCTTTTCTAGCCATTATTTATATAAAAAAAATTTTTCAAAAAAATTTTTTTTTTCAATCGCATTCTTTATTAATAATTTTTTTTTGAAACCTAATTACATCATCCGATTTCTTAAAAAATGTTACCCCAGTTTTGATATAAATACGCTGCTTTCGTTAACAAACAAAGACATAAAGGTTCAAAGTTTGCAATATCCCAATACGCACTAGTGTGACCTGGTAAAAGTGGTCAATTTTCTAGTCACTAAAATATTAAACTTACATTACCTACCATTTTCAAGCAATTAAAGAGATTTAAAATAATTATTCACTACCTAATCAATTAAAGGCTGAAAAAGTAGTTTAGTAGAACTGTTGACATTTATGAAGTTGTAAAATTTCTGTGCCAATGGTTTTTTTCAGTGTTTACGTAATTACACACCTTGCAACAGATATTTAACAATGCTATGACACCTACACTCTTTTTGTTTAGGTTCTACAATACATATTTTGGCAAAAATGACGTAACAACATTTTTCTATTTACTAATAATTAAAACCATTACTAGCAACGACTTGTTTGATTTACAATTTCACGCCATAGTGATAATGATGCAAATCCGCATTAAATTGAACGTTTTTTTAACACTTACACATTAGTATGGTTGTATGTTTACGAATTACACAAAAACACTTCCTGGCTATATTTTACCTTTAACATTATCATTTAATTTAAAAAACTTTAAAGCAATATTTATTTACGATACTGAATGATCAAGGACCATACCTGGGGTCCCAAAAAGTGCAGAATCCTCGATAACATTTCTGGATTGAGCCCTATCAAAAAAAGTTTTTAGGATTTTGTAGGACAAACTAGAAGGTGTCCTTTTGACCTAGCGGCTCCAGTCTCCAGAATTGATCATCAAATCATCAAATTTTAATTTTATTTACCTAATATGTTAAATTTCAAAATTATTACTATACAGGGTGGTCTAGATTTTAATAGACAAACTTTGGGAAACTACTAAACAACAAAAATTAACATCACTCTACTCTATGAACATATGCGCAGAAAGCCACCGTTTATGAGATACAGGGCGTTGAAATTAACAAATTATATTAGTCTGACACATTCCGAATGAAAAAAAAATTCTTTCATTTGTTCGAAAAGTGAAAAGTTTACGAGTTATAAGACATTGTTCAAGTAAACAAAGCGTTGAAATCGGGAAAAATAAAACAAATTTGGGTGGTCCAGATTTTAATAGACAAACTTAGGGAAAGTTTTTAATAACAAAAATTAACATAACTTTGCTCTATGGACATAGACGCAGAAAACTACCGTTTATGAGATACAGGGCGTTGAAATTAACAAAAATAAACTATTTTTTTTAAATATCTGGAAAACCGCATCATAATATGTCCCATAACTCTTAAACCGTTCACTTTTCGACAAAAATAAAAGGGTGTTTTTTCATCCGGAATGTGTCAGACCGTTGTAATATGTATTTATATTACCAATTAATTCAGTGGCATAAAAGTTTTACTTTAAATAAGGAAAAGATATCATTGTTTCTCCGCCACTGGTTTTAGAATTTGGATTGTGTGCATACAGAACTAGGAGAAATATTTGAAAAAAAGTTTGTACCAAATTTGGATAAAT
Organism: Anoplophora glabripennis; assembly: GCF_000390285.2. NCBI lineage: Eukaryota > Metazoa > Arthropoda > Insecta > Coleoptera > Cerambycidae > Anoplophora > Anoplophora glabripennis. The sequence continues at coordinate 424,825 of NW_019416343.1, read as the reverse complement.
TTGATGGAGCGATTTTCCAGATAATTAAAAAAATTGTTTTACTTATGTTAATTTCAACGCCCTGTATCTCACAAATGGTGGCTTTCTGTGCCTATGTTCATAGAGCGAAGTGATGTTAATTTTTGTTGTTTAGTACTTTCTCGAAGTTTGTCTATTAAAAATCTGGACCACCCAAATTCGTTTTATTTTTTCCTATTTCAACGCTTTATTTACTTGGATCGTATGTCTCATAACTCGTAAACCATTCACTTTTCGACAAAAATAAAAGAATGTTTTTTCATCCGGAATATTTTAGACCGTTATAAAATGTATTCATATTACCAATTAATTCAGTGGCGTAGAAGTTTTACGCTAAATAAGGAAACAACGTCCTTGTTTCTCCGCTACTGGTTTTTGGATTTGGACTGTGTGCATACAGAACTAGGAGAAGTATTCTAAAAAAAATGTGTACCAAATTTGGATAAATTTGATGAAGCGGTTTTCCAGATATTTTAAAAAATTGTTTTACTTATGTTAATTTCAACGCCCAGTATCTCATAAACGGTGGCTTTCTGCGCCTATGTTGATAGAGCAACGTGATGTTAATTTTTGTTGTTTAGTACTTTCCCGAAGTTTGTCTATTAAAATCTGGACCACCCTGTATATTCATTATTTTTTGTGAAAAGGAGTGACCTGCAAAAAAATCCTATAAAAATTGTTTAATCTCAGATTCCAATATAAAAATTGGCGCTGTATTCGTTAATGACATAAAAACTAGTTTATTCCACTTGATGGAAGTTGACCTTAGTTTCACCGTGCAACTTCTGATGATATTGAAATTGAAGGTCATACACAACACAATTCAAGAATTAGACTGAACCAAACAAAATGTTCAGATGTTGGTTCAAACGAAAATAGTAATAATAAATAAATAATAAATTAATTAACAAACAAATGCTACGTGTCACTGAACTAGTAGTCACTCGTCCAAAGTCGACAGACGTGGTCACTGGTTAGTGTAGTAGACAAGCACAAACATTACGAACGTTAATTATTCGTATAAACAAACGACTATCTTACGGTACCAACTATTGATAAATCATATTTCTTTCTAATAATAAATAAGATATTTCACAGTCCCCACGTCCAACGAAAGAATTTATTCGAATGTAACATAGAGAATACTGCTTTCTCAGTGTAGTGGTATTAGAAACAGCTTGGTTAATGCGTGTTACATCCCAGTTTCCCAAACGATGCCTTTAATAAATTTCCCCGAGCATTTTTAGATATTTCATTAATACAATCACAAACGTATTCAACGTATTCAAAGCCGGCTTAGGTAACGCGGGTCTCATTGGATATAACACCTAAACCGCATTCATCAATACCATTTATACGGTGGCCTACACCCCGATATGTTGTTATTAATTTCGCTTCCTGGGATTGGAGGATCTATGCGGATTTATCAGCACAGCCCGATAAACAACATCATAACCTGTCAGGAACAGACACCTACCAGGCTCGTCTCTAACACCAATCACGGGCTACATTGTAAATGCATCGGTCGAACGCATAAATCACCGATTCTGTGCCAGACGTTGATTCTGAAATAACGTAGTGTCGTTGTCTAGATATATGCTCGTATCCAGAAGCTAATGTTTCATTCTTCCAGTATTTTTAAAAACGTGGCTTCAGAGATGGAGTCAAATCAAAACAGTAATTTAAAAAGATTTAAGCCAGTATCTTGTAACTGAATCAGGGTATAGAGATATCATTTTTTGCATTTAGTCTTCCTCGAAAATACAGCCAGTGACATCTTAAATACTTCCTAGAAAGTATGCCACGTCTCTTAAACTGATATTATTTATTCTTCACTTAGACGATAACAAAAACAACGTCATATCACTTTAGGGCGAAATAAGTTGACCTAAATATTATCGTCGCATTTTGACTTTATTTTTCACCATTCTTGTCTGCAAGGGTACAATAGTAATTGTGCCTTGTATAAATAAAGCAGACAAATGAAAGTACAAAGTTCACTTATATTTTATATAACATATAACAATAATTTGCTATAAGTTAGTAAAAAAAAATCAAGTCATTTACAACCGTCTTTAAAAACGAGAGTACAATTTGTGAGCAATCCAACCGTGACTTTGACCATGACCTTGATGGTCATTTAGAGGTCAAGTTGAAAATTGTAAATGGAACCGTATACTTTTGACTCTGGAAATGGTAAGAGCGGAAAATTTTACGTTCGAATGTCACCTTGACCATGACCTTCAAGGTCATTTAGAGGTCAAGTCGAACATTTTAAATGGAATCGTATACTTTTGATCCCGGAAATGAAAAGAGCGAATAATATCGGGTTATTTATTAAAAATCGACTTGACCTGTAAACGACCTTGGAGATCGTGGTCAAGGTCATGGTCAAGGTCACATTCGAACGTAAAATTTTCCGCTCCGGAGTCAAAAGTATACGGTTCCATTTAAAATTTTCTATTTGACCTCTAAATGATCTTCAAGGTCATGGTCAAGGTCACCGTTGGTTTGTTCACTCAAAACCCTACAACTTTTGTTCTAATAATTTTTTTTGTTTGAGCAGTATTTTCTCAGATAGAGGGGGGGTCCAAACTTTTTAAACACCCTGTATAACATTAATTTGCTTTAAATTAGTAAAAAAAATCGCATCATTTGCAACCGTCTTTAAAAACGAGAGTACAATTTGAGAAGCAGCCTTTAACAGTAACATTACAAAATCTACCAAAATTTTTTTTGCCATCGAATAAATGTTGTTCATTTTCCCTCACACACACACAAATTGTCATCACTACTTCTTTCGACTCCTGCTATTAAACGAGATATTTTGTTCTTGGGCGTTATGCTATCTTTTACATATCCTGATGCTACAGCATCACTCTTCCAATATTCATGTCTTTTCAATGTTGTCATATCTGCATCTGCATCTACGAGAAGAGTGACTGATGTACGACGCAGAGATATTTTGCAATCCTGGACGGTATGCCGATACCATTGGAGAGCGTGCTTCATTTTCTTCCACAATAGTAAAAGATTTTGGTGCTCCAGATTTTGTATCGTTAATTTTTACTACAACAACGATTCCTTTGTCATCTATTTATCATCTATCGAGAGCTTTGTCAACTCATCTCTTCTTAATCCTCCAAAAACACTCATTACTAGAACAACCTACAATAACAAAAACATATTAAGCACATGCAATAATCCAGTACTTGGAAATATCCCATTAATATAGTTTCACTAACAGCTGTAACTGAATTTCTGTCACAAAACGTTTATATTTTTTATCATAAAGTAATTTAGATTTCTTTAGATTTAGATTCTTCATTGGCTTTATTGGCTCTAGCACAACTATTGCTGGAATATTATCCATTCTGCCTTTTCAATATGTCTCCTCAGAATCAAACATCAAACACCTATCAAAATCAACAAATTTGCGGTTGTCGTAGATATACATCTTGGATACATCGTTTATATATTCAAAAACTGTTTTAATTCTCATTTATATTTAATTATTAAATTTAAAATAAATATAAAATCAGATGCCTAAGTAAAAGATAAAAATTTGTATGCACCATGGGAGATACTAGGTTGATTATGCCCTTATGCGATACATCCCTTGGTACATAAATAACTATTAATATTGTGACGATAACTTCTGATTCTGATCACAGAAAATACAGACACTCATCTCATTCCTGTTTTAAACAAAAATTATATCACGACCGTGCTACAGAATTTTGCAAATTTGTTAACTATGTTAATCACTGTTATTCAGTCTATTAGTCATAGCCAATTGTGGCAAGTCAAGTTCAAAACAATATGAGCTTGGCTTTAAATAATGTTACAATAAAACATCAATCCCACTTAAAAACCGTGAATTCCGCCATGGTCAATTAACAACTGTAATTGTTTTTTTTTCCTGATATTATACGCTTGGTTTTATTAAACCACTTCTATTAAACAAATTGGTGCTATGCTAACGACAAATTATTTTGTGGCAATTTAAAAGAGCACCGCTCATTTGCAAATAGAAAACGACCAACACAGTCAAAATTAGGTTGATGTTGGCAACTGAGAAAATAATTTAAAATTGTTATTAATTCGTCTACGCCATCACAGGTAGCTTCCGAAATTGATTGTATCTGCGCGCTTATTAGTATTTTCAACTAACTGATTGAAATTTGTATGGATGCATATCATTAGTTCCTGCGGCAAGAGTTGAGGATTCTGGATGAACATTAAAATAGGCTAGCACATTTATTACATTATCGTCATTTGAAGTTATTGGTTTTGGTAAAATTCTTTCTGCAGAAATTCAACCATATTCTAATTGATTTGCTAAAATTCTTCTTAACTTTTTTCTGCTCATTGGTGGCAAATTTGGATATGTCTCATTAAAAACTGTACATGTTCTGCTTATAATCCCATTGCAACGTCCGTGAATGAATAATAAATTTAAAATACCAGCATTTGACTATGTATTGTTTTCCTTTTCTTATAAACACTAAATTAAACTGTCACTGCAAGAGACTAACAACAGATTGACAGTTTAGTTGTTTGTATTGGAGTTTTGCTAAAAATTCCACAGCTATCTCGCAAGAAATTACATGAATTTAGGTGATTACACAAAAAATTGTAGATAACTTAAAAACTAGAAGAGATAGGTATAGGGAACCCTGATACCGTTCGAAAGAGAAAATTGTGTATCAGAACATAGAAAAACATACAGGTTGTTCCATTTAAAAAAAACGACTTATAAAGGTTTGAAGTTAACTAAACTCGGCATTAATTTTCTAGCACCCTGTATGCAATTAAGCCACATTGAAAGTATGGATGGGAAGCTTAGGGGTCTAGCTCTCCCCCTATAAATATTGTTGCTCTATATCTCTTACTATAAAATACACATGGTTTGAAGCTAGTCACTGTTTTTGTTTTGAAAACAAAAATAAATATCTTGAAAACGGTTAATTTTAGGAATAGAGAAACTTCATAAAAGTCCGCCTAAAATAACACGTATAATCCAAAATTGCAATAATATATAGGGTGTTCCATTTAAAATAAGCAAGTTGATGGCGACTTCCGGTATAACCGGAAGTGGTGCGTGGACGCCATTATTTTAGTTGAGAAGGGCATGCCCGAAAACCCGGTATCCCAAATTTTCAAAATTCAAATCGAAGTAGTCTTTGAAATAATTGTAATGGGCCGTCACCGTGAAACACCCTGTATATGTCTTATATTAAATATATCCAGCAATAATTTTTTAAACAAAAAAAATAAACGTAACCAGTATAAAATTTGTGCTCAATAAAATTTAACAATGAAAACCGGTTTTAAAGACTGCAATATTGGTCAATCCTATGTCTATTTCACATCCTTGATTTAGCAACATCTGTTTTATAAACTTAATATTTTGTTTCGTAGCTAATGGTATTGGCATTCAAAATTCCACTTTCCCGTCTCCTTTTTTGCCCCAACTTCCACTACTACTGATTAAATAGTTCTAAAAAGTTATAAACTAAACTGGTTTATTAACCTTAAAGACAAAGACAAAGGATTTATCTAAGAAAAGACACCTAAAGGTATGCACCAAACAGAAAGGGCGATGACGATAAGTAAGTCGGAATAATTACAAGATAACAGGGCATCGTCTTAATCCTTTAGGTAAACAAAAAGCGGCACAATGCAACACATTAGCCGCTATTTACGAGGAAACCGGCGCACCCTTCTAATAAATACCCTGTACAATAGCGAGCCGACTGAAAGTCCCTGAATATACCAGGCATTGTCTCGCCGACAAGTTTGTTGCTTAATATATTTGCCTTGCATCCTTGCAAATTAATAGATAAGCCCTTGCTTATGTTAATTTTTGCAAAAGACGCAGAGGTGGAGTCAGGGAAAATTAAATTAAAAAGTTATAAGTTAAAAAGTGATCTGTACCTTTGGTTTGGCCCAATAGGCTTTATGTATTTGAATCTAAAATCTGTTGAGCCTCATTACACAAAAATTTTGCAAAAATCCCATCATATCGCAAAAAACTGGAAACCGCAAATCTCAAAAAATCTTGAATAAATGTCATGGATATGAATTACTTCCAAATAAATTCCACTGACTCGAACTGGGCTTTCTTTATTGTTGTTCTTACACTTTTCTTCTCTTGTAATTATCTTCCTTTTCTTCTCTCTTCTCTTCGAATGACCTATCTACGCTGATTCGTTTCTCTCTTTAATGTCCAACAGAAATCTCCCATCTTCCTTGGTATCGATCCTTCATTGCACTTGATGGAATCTTTCTCCTTGTTCTTCACTGTAGTCACCAAAGTTTTGAGGTAAGAAGTCGAAGTTTTAGTGTAGAAAGTGGAATTTAAGATTTATCAAACTAACTGTTTGAAATTATTCAGCATCTCTTCAACCAAATTTTCGAAGAGTGGGGCTCTTTTATTTCCTAAAAAGTCCCGAGAGATATTCTTGAAACTTTGCCATGCTTCTTTTTCAGTGTCATTCATCCTTGTAATGAAATTTTCGTTTCGAAATAGAGTACGAATTTGAGGACCATCAGAAATACCTTCTTTCAATTTACCATCACTTATCGCTGCAAACTTTTCTCCTAAATATTGAAAACAGTCATTGCCTTTGTCTTTGACAAACAGCTTCATGAAACCAAGCCTAATATGAAGAGAAAATATTTCGCTACAAGAGAAGAAAAGTGTAAGAGCAACATCAAAGAAAGCCTGGTTCGAGTCAGTCGAATTTATTTGGAAGTAATTTATATCAATGACATTTATTCAAGATTTTTTTTGGGAGTCACGATTGCGGTATTTTGCTGTATTTGCAAAGTTTTTAGGTAACGGGGCTCAACAGACTTTAGTTTCAAATTCGACTTGATAAAATTTATGAGAACACTTGATCCAATCTAGAAAACTGTTTTTAAATTTTTTCACTCTCATTCTGATCTGATTTTTTCACCATATATTTAGAGGGTCAGGTGCTTAAGGAAATTGTAAAAACAAGTTATAGATTAAATATTATTGAATGAGTCCATTGGGTCATTTGAGGTCAACTTAGAATGCAGACTCTACACTACACAGGGCAAGAGAAGTAGACTTATATCCCATGAAAGTTAAAGCATTAAGTTACAGAAGACACAGGTTCTGGCTGCAAGAGACTGGTGCACTGGATGATGAACTGAAACAACTCAGTAAGCTATAGTACTTCCAAGGTATTGCCTCACAAAAAAAAATAACCGACACAATTTAAAGCAAAACCAAGGAGATATTCAATTGAGAGAAGCATCAGCATCACTTGAACTTAAACTGAAACTAAAATGATTACTTTTCGTTTTATCTTAGGAGTCATAGAACCTTTATGGAAACAATAGATACCGCAATACAAGTTATGATTAATAAATTTAATTCTATTTACGTAGTCTACACATAAGGCTAGGTAATATAATGATAGCCTGCCTCATAGGCATAGTTAACTTCATTATTTACTTTCCTCTTATTGTTCTAACTATTATTAACGATTGTTATCAGTCAATTTATGACCTTCCTGCAGTCAATGCCGTAAATGCAAACATAACATTATTAGATATACTTATTAAGTTTCCAGAGCTTTACCATGAAAAGGAGTAGAACTAATTGAATGCTTTTATAGTTACCTTATGTAAGTATAATATAAATGAGAAAAACAAAGAACTACGTTAACACTTGGTAAGAATTTGCAGAAGCTGAAATTATTTAAAAAATGTACAGTTTAATTAAAGACTAATTTCACGAGGATATTGTGTATTACCTCATATAACAAGCTCGTCTAAAGTTAGCGAATGTAAACAAACGTTTTTTGTAGCGCAAAACGGTGCCTCTCGAGTGAGTAACAGAATTACAATCGCCAAATTCGCGAATGACCTTCAACGGTAATACAAGCAGTAATAATTATCTGTATTTACTCCATATATTCATGAGTTCCTTAAAAATACGACAATTATTTACTTCACATTGTTTATGCAAAAAAATAACTAAAAAAACTAAAAGACTTATACAGATTCCCTTCTGAAACTTACCAGGCCCAGTATTTTTATTGAGTATGAACGTGAAGACTTCCTTATTGAAAAGAAATTGGAATACGTTTTTCTTAAACCAAAATAATATTCAAGAGTAAATCTTTAAGAGAAAATGTCTTTTCTGGCGACAGAATAAATACTACCTATATGTAGGTACTTTAAAGTTTCTGTAGAAGATTTTCATATAAAGAACTTCATGATATTCTCTCAGATAAACTCCTAACCATTTTAGTGACTGAATTTTAGATCTTGTAATGTCCTTTTTCAAGTTCCAATTCCGCTGTCTCTGTCTTTGAACCTTTGGAAAAGGCACTTTGAGAAGATGAAGATTTAGAAATGATGACTAGGTTAAGGAAGTGGAGCATTCTTTTCTGAAGCCACAACCAATCGGAGATATATTGATTTTTTCTTTGCACCAAGTGATCTTACATTTACTGAAGAGGATTGTCTATCCTTTACTGACGATTCTTTGAAACCTCTGAGCTGACAATTGAATATACTTAGAAAATCGAAGACATTCTTATTTTGAAAGCCATGACTTGTACTGACAAATTCTGCTACTAAGATGCTATAATATGTACTTTAAAGTTGTTGTAGAATGTTATCATGCTAATGGTATGGTGTGACAACTCCTATCCATTTTGGAGACCGAATTTCAAATCTTGCAATATTCCAATATTCTTCAAGTTCCAACCTTACTTCTTATTATTATTAGACTTTTTTAAATGATAGGTACAACCAATCCGACACATCGATATTTTCATTGCACCAAGTGACCTTCTTATTTTTACTGAAATGAAATGTCGCACCCTGCTGCTAAAGTTTTGTAATGCCTGAGGTGACAATTGAATATATTTACAGAGCTTTGTCTAACGTTTTTGTAGTGATAAATTCCAATGAACACTTTGTATCTTAAGACTCTTTCACCACAGTTCTGAATCAAGGTGATTAAAACACTGTCTTTTGCATAAGGTTTACAGATTTTTCTTGTTGGAACTAGCCGGACTGGAAACATAGGTGAAAATTTTGTAGTTAGGAGCACTTTGGACCTTTCTACTACAGGCTGGTCATCCATACTATTCGAGCTTTCTAAATCCTCAGTACTTTGACTCGAGAATTCGAAAGTTTAGTGAAATCTTTCGCTGCTTCATTCACATAACCCCTCGATGGTTTTTGACTGACTTTGGTTGTCGTTTATCACGCTGAAGAACTGTAGATAGACTTCTTTGAGTTGGGAATTCAAAAGTGCGTCGATTTTTGATAGTGGCCTCTTGTACCATAAGAATTTAGATACAAATGACTCCTAGTCTCGTCTTTCAGTTTTATAAATTTGTAATGAAGCCAATTCGATGACGTAAATACATAGATCATAAATATAAAACGATACACGATGTATCAGTAAAAATAGACACCGGCAATTATGTATTTGATCTCCCCCGGTACAAAACGGCGCCTGCCGTCTAAATACCAAAACTGCAACTATCGGCAAATCCACGGATGCCCTTGAACGATAATGTGAGTAACAATAAACAGCCGAATTTACTCCATATCTATTTACAACGTCGCTAGCCGTAAACACACACCTCTGTGCTTACTATGTAATCAAATTTAGCAACGCAAATAAAAAATTATTTAACCTTGGTTTCGTAACGCTCGTACAGCTTTTGCGTAGTTCACTGGGACAATATACTCCGGACTGAAAAACAAGTCGGAGCGGCGTTGCCGTTAGTTCGAATGCAGAGAGGCTGATGAAAAGACGTTTGGAATTCGTCCTTTTGCCCTAAGCTTTGCTTAAGGCAACTTAACTTGACAAATAAAATTAATGAATATTATTAATGTAATACAAATAATGACAGTCCTTTCTTATTATTTTACTTATATTCATGTGTTTCCATTTTATTGGTCACCACTTCTTCTGGATCTCGGTAACAAGTTTATCTTGGTCTTCTTCTCGAGTTTATCTTCTGTATTTTTGCTTTCCTTGTCCGTTTGACGTATATTTTCTGTCATATGTCCATCATATTTGCCGAATTTTATATTTTTTTCAATTGCTAAACTGATTACTCTTAGTATAAAAAATAATCCATTTTCTTAAAATATCGTAAACATCCAAAATGATTCATTCCTCTCTTTAAAAAGAGCGAAATTGATAACATAAATAATCATCGTTTCATATCTTTCAATAGTATCTATATTGGAAAAGGTAACTGATAAGGTTCTATACAAATAACCTGGTAATTGATTTGGAAAAAAAATATCTTTTCAAGTACTTGATTCAAATGCAGCATTCAGGTTTCGATAGTAAAATTATTATAGTCATATACACGGTGTACCTTAAGTAGGGGTCAATTTCTTAAGGAGAGCAGAATACTAATTTGAAAATACTTATATTTTTTTTTTATGAAATAAATAGTCGTAAACAGTTGTAATTCCTTTTTTTAAACTGCACTTAAATTCTCTATGCCGTCACTGGACTGGTTGTATGTGAGCGTTAATCAGTGTTATTTTTTGAAACCGGTGTAAGAAACTAACGGAATAGCAGAGAGCGAAACTGTAATGGAAAATAATTAATTCTGTGAAAACAGAAAGAGTTGCAATATTTTTTATGTTAATGGGAGCGAAGCGTCTAACATTAAAAAAATTGACAGCGTCTGTAAAAAATGTGTTCCTAATCAAATTTATATTTTTTGCATGATTTGTTAAATATTTTAACTGGAATTGGTACGTGGATATGCTATTGATAATAATTGTAAATAAAATTTATTTATGTTCACAATAATTATTTTTGCTGTTTTATAAAATGTACATAACGAAAAACAAATAAAACTGGCTAGTAATCTGACTTATTTGAAATATTTTTTAAAACCTTTTCAGAATCAAATTTTTTTTAGTAATTTTTTAAAGCACTGAGTTTAGTTTGCGAATCGCAGTGTCATTGACCTATTTTAGTTGAACTATATAGCTCACTTGATGTGATATAACAACAGAGCGCTAGGTGGTTAAAAATATATAGCCAGCCTTAATTCGCCAAAACAAAAATGACCAAATGAGTGTTTGTAATAAGAAAGATAATTTTGCGACTTCTTGTGAAGAGTACTAGGTTTTACTGAAATCGAAATAAAATTAGTAAGTAGTTCAATTAGTATTTAAAGTGGTATTTAGAAAAATACTTTGCCAAGTATAAGTGTAAGTCAAAAAAAATTGGGAATAGATGCGTCATGAAAAATGAAGTCAATACCATAAAAAAAATTGTGAAATCCTTATAGTTTCCGAGAAAAAAATGATTGAAGTGGTAGTATTTAATAGTAGTACACAATGCGCTGTACGCAATGCGCGCTCTCTCTCTCTCTCTCCACTTAGCCTCAGGTGATTCTTAATAGTGTTTACATTAGTTTTTCAAGTATCAAAAATGGCTTACGTGTATAGCAACTCGGAGATGATTGAGATCATTTTAATTTATGGTAAAGCAAGTCGTTTGTCTTATGGTAAAGCAATACAACATTTGTGTTAGTTCGTAGAAACTGGTTAAGACGAACCCAATGTATATACATGTCGATGAACCAAATTCTAAACAGTTGTTGTGACATCAGGTATGGCAAATTATTTTATTAATCAAAACCACAAATTAATTTTATTTGTTAATAATAACAATAGCGGCAAAAGCAGTTGAATTTGCTGATATATAATATAATAATAAAATCTTATTTATTTCTTTTCTTGGGAAAGAAATTCTTTCAATTTTTTGTCCGCCCATGTTTGCATGCTTTGCTTTGCGTAAGGTCAGGTTTTACAGTGGACCAGTTTCCAGTGCCGTGCAGAAGTGTATTTTTAAATCATTTTCGAATTGCCCTTTTCGATTGTTTTTACAAAATTGTATTTGTAAGGGTCCCCTGTACATTCAAAAATATTTTTTTATAAGTTTTGAATCACTGTGTATAAGTTTTGCAACATTTTTTAGACTGAATTTGCGAAAACAAACTTATTATGTGTTTCTAGGTCAAAGGTAGCTTCGCATAAACATGAGCCCCTGTAGAGGACATCTTAAAATTCCGTATATTTCAGTTATTCCAGGAGAACTACAAATTCTTGTGGTTTTTTTACCTGTTTTGAGATTTCTGAAATTTGATAATATCTTGTTGTTTTGTAAACTTAATTTCTCATAACTTCGAGTATCGTAATTAATTTTGACATGCACGCTTGTAAACAACTTTGTTTTTTATAATGACAGGTACCTACTAGATAACAACAAATAAAATCTTTACATGAATGCGAATTAATGCAGGTGATATTTTAGACCCAATTTACTCGAAAACGGTACATTTTTGAGCTATGAAACAAGAGCCCATTTTTTGTTCAGAATCGATTGCAGAATCAGGAAAACGTAATCAAATTACATAAAATTAGGACATGCAAAAGTTATGAAGACATAACTCTGAGGACAAGTTGGCCTAGGCCGCCCCTGGCGTCAGATCGAAATAAGCACCATGTAGTTTTAATGACCTTTAATAGATAGATGTACACATCACCCAAAAATTACTTAGATCCCTGAAAGGGTTTTTGAGTTATTGCGGAAAGTTGTTATTATTTTTTTCTAAACAACACCCTGTAACTCAGTGAGAGTGCACAGAAAAATATTTTATAAGAATTTTAACCTCATTTTGGTCTGGCCTTCTCCCTGGTAAATTTTTGTACGCTGACACTGGGACACCCTGTATACTTGCATTACCTACGCTTTTCTCATTTATACATTTATTTCACGACTAGTTCATTTGTTATTGGAACACTAATTTCAATTTGCATAGATTCCAGGCACTCCTGAAATAATTTAATATCTATTGGAACCGACCTAATGAATAAATAAATAAAAATGACATAATAAAATATAAATGACAAACAAAAACATGACACAAATAAAAATGACATGATAAATATAAATATAAATGATATCTTTTCACTGTGACATACTTTGTATTCCTCTCCAACGTTTAGAAAATAAAGTAGAACCAGCGTCCCTAAAAATATAAAATACTGATCTACTCAATAGACTCCATTTTCGACAACATCGTCGGAACCAACCTACACCGACAAATATTTTGTTATCTAGTTCGATGTTATTATTAAAGTTACCAATCATGGAGCCCGGCCTTGGCCTTGGCTATAATTAGAGACAGCTGTTTTTGTCGAGTCCTCAGCTCGATGGGGCACGACTTTCTGTTTGCGGACGGTTATGATCTTCCCATTCCAGCAGGAAAGTTCAGGGATTCTCGCCAGACCCAGTCACCTGCCCTTCTGTCTATTTCTGTCTTACTTTGGGCCACCCGTCAAGAGTCGCTGTTGGGTGGGCAGATAGTAAACAAATGGTTTATTGTAATACTCCATGTCCCTGTTTACGAAGCTTAATGGTACGGGGTGCGCTTATCGAGGCTTATCTGGTGGAATAGGCGAAGTAAATTAAACGTTGTTTTGTCAGGCATCTAATAGTATAAAAAGCAATATAAAGAATACCAACTTTTATTTTTTTCAGTAGCGTTTCTTATTTCAAACACATTATTGCTATTCCAAATTTTCGCTCAACTTTCCAATTGGAGCCGCAAAGCCGTTTCCAATGGATCTGCACAAGGCCAATCCTGGCCAAAGTGTGCGATATACATATTTGATATGTTTCGAAAATTTCCGCCATAATTCTTTATGAAGCTCCCAACCGTCCGCAAACACCAGAGCCGCAGTACACGATACCGCCTAAAGCCGATACTGTGGGCAGAACAGCCACGACACCGCCTAAAGCCGATACTGTGGGCAGAACATCAACCGACGACGCGCTGCAAAGTTGAAACAGTCACCCCAATTTCGAATTTCGGAAAAACACTTCTTCGCAAAATGCGAAATTCGAACAACTGCAATACAAAAACACACTAGCACGTCACACTACACGTCCATCATCCATTTCAGGTGACTACAATTCAAAGTTGGCCAATTGTTCAAAGCTAAGGCGCGTTTGAGTGCAGCACCACTGCGGACTCATCAAGAAACGAGATCGAACGTCGACCCTTGTACTTTGTAGTTCAGTAATCTGGACCGAAATCTGTCTAGTACATGTTGTACGACACAAAATTTACGACGCTCTCATATATTGTTATTAGAAGAATTTCAAAGAGAAGGGAGAGGAGAGGCGTATGAATATTCCGTTTGCTTCTTTGCCGGTGAGCGGGTGACGAAAGTCCCAGCACCGCTGACAGTACACGAGGAGCTCGATAAAATCCACATATTAAAGATAATCTTCCTAATAATGAATATGATATCGTCGTGTGAGATGCTTCAAAAATCACCCATATTTCGAAACCAACACCAGAAGCAGTTCAAACATTAACCGGTTCAAATCCACTTCTACAACGTGGTACATGTCCGTGAATAAGCACCCATATAGCTTTGGAAATCGAAATTTTTACCCATATTTTGAATTCAACAGACGAAACTGTTCAGAGAGCCGCAAACCGCTCCAAACTCATCCAGCCGAAGCAGACTATATCCAGAAAGCCAGACGCTTTGAGCAGACAACCGCCGAAAACTGTCGTGGGATGCCAAAAAAAGCGACTCAGTTTTGAATTTTTCCCAAAAACTCCAGCAATGCCACAACATTCAAGCTGGGGCACGAGACCAAGCTGCTGTACATAAATCCAAAATTATCATGACGACAATTCTAACCAGGTTGAGATCGCTCAAATCCAAAGAGATTAGAAATTCTATCAAAGATCGACTGCAGGACCTGGAGTCATCCAGAAGCAGGTTCAAATGTCGACCATGCTTTTCTGAGGTAAGTACGAAGAACAATCCTAGACTAGTGATGTAAATGGTAAAATGACAAATTATTACTTACATAAATTACTGTAAACTTACCGTAATATTACGCACCGCGAGATAACGGATGTAATTTATGTAATTTTTGTAACTTACGTAAATTACGTAATTTACTGTAATTAATGTTAATTTACACTTAATTTTAAATATCGCGCCAATTTCAATTTTGACATTTAAGGTTTTATAACCTTTCTTTTATTTTAGCAATATTAGCATTCATTCTGAAGAGTATGGTGATAGTGAGGATGAGGACCAGGATTATACAAGCTCTAATAGCTGTTTTACATTGACAATTTATTCATGAATAAATTAACGAAGTTCTTCATGAATTAATTCACGAATTTATTGGTAAACAGTGTGGTTTTACACTGCTACAGACTTTGTCAAGTTTTTTGACGCATAAATCAGTTCTACCAACAAATCAAAGAAGCAAATAAACTTCAAAAATGTCACCTTTCCACTCATAATTGTAGTGATACAACAGCGGTACCGTTCTGACACATATTATATAAATATTAGTTTTTGTAAATAACAAATCAGTAAAAACAATGCAAAACTAGCACGACGCCACACAATTATTTACATATTCCAATAACATAACCTCATTACTTATCTGAGGCAGGAAATCTGTTGGGTTGGTACTTCTGAACTTCACGAAGAAATTGACGAAAATTAGAGCATGTTCTAATTCGTCAAGAACTTGATGAATAAATTCATGAAGTTATTTGACAATAGACAAGAAATTCGACAAGTGTCCAATGTCCTTGTCCAATTTCTTGATGAAGCGACTTCATGAATTAATTCATCAATAAATTGTCAATGTAAAACAGCTATAAGAATAAGGTATTACCTGAAAGAAATGAAGGATTTGAGGCAAAATGTAATGAAAAAAGGCGTGTTATTGTTATACAAAATATTTCACTTGAAAAGGTTTGTTTTTCGTTGTTGCATTTTTCGTTCATAATTTTGACTAAAATTTAGGTTGACCATGCAAAGACCGAACTGACAGAAATAGATAGAACGAAAGAGGTAGAAAAGGAAACAGAAATAAACGACGAAGAATTAAAAACTGTTAATTGTAATACATTCTACCAAAAAAGGCCTATGTCCCAGAAAAACAAATGCTTAAAGAAACGAAAGCTGTTTTAAATAGAAACCTAAATATTTGTATTTAGATTTGATTTATTTTATTTTTACTGCTGCACTTATATGAATGTTACTTATATGAATAAAAATTTTAATTTTTTGCATAAAAATAGACAAATATTATTTTTTAATCATTGAATTGCAGGACTAGTTTTATAGAAGCTGAGTACTGAGAAGCTTAACAAGCTGAGTACACTTTAAAATGTCGTAAAATTTAAATGTCATAAATTACATAAATTACAAGCTAATTTGTAAATTACATGAAATGTTACCAGTAAAATTACATTTTCATAAATTACAAGTAATTTAATATCACTTTCCTAGACATTCACTAATTACGGACAACAAAAAGCGCATCCTACTCTTGAAAAATAACAATTTTTAACCCGGAAATCGGCCGTTGAAAATCGTCATTTTCGCATTTTTAGCAATTTAAATTGTTTATAACTTTAAAACTATCAATTTTAGAGGCATAGTTCATAGGAACTATTTTGTTTATAATGTGCTAAAAATCCTTTCCGGAGTGAAAAAACCAATTTTTACAATTTGTTTAAAAAAAGTTTGTTTAAACAAATGGGCAGCAGATTTCCGGCCGGCTTCATCTTGATTCATGTTAAAGAACATCTCACGAATCTGAATATGGAAAAAATCGAGTCGGAAAATTTCTCCCACGAATGCGAGGTTCTCGCCTTGTCTAAACAGTATGTTTGTGCAAATTTGATAAAAATCAGATCAACTAAATTAAACTTATCTAAACTAACTAAGCTAAACTAAGTTTAACTAAACTTAACTACTAAACTAACTTAACTAAATTAAACTTACCTAAACTAACTAAGCTAAACTAAGTTTAACTAAACTTTAGATTTATTTCTCAAAAAAACTCGCATATTGGATAATCTCTTTCATGTGGCGTTTCCATCCCTAAGTGTAGTTAATTCTACTCTATGTATTTTTAAAAACGGTCTGAAATATTTACGTTTTCATCCGGTAGTTGTAAACAGTACTATAGTAAGTCTGAAACAATATTAATTGCATCCAAAGCGTAAACTAACAACTTTGTAGTTCATGGTCAAGGTCTTGCCTAGGATTGGACCCATAATTAACTGCTGAAACAATAGTGTAGACGCTGCTGCATAGTATAAAATAATGCTTTATATTTAAATCCAACCAAAACAGTGATAATTCGAATTGAAGTTACTCAACAGAACGAAGGTTAAATTTGTAGAATTTCCTATTAACTAGTTTAAGTTTCGTAGATGTATAAATTATTATTAATAAATTATTTCTTGAATAATCTCTATATACAAGTGTTGGTATTTTATTGCAATTACATTATCTGTAATTCGTTTCCTCAGATTTTGCAACAAAGAGATGACTAACTTGTTTATTTTTCATTACCCGATATATAAATATTTACACAAAACCACTTTACTGCTTATACAGTTTATCGAGGTATGACTTGTGTGTTATGTTTCATACGAAAAAAAATAACGTTCGTAATGACAGTATTATGTTTATCAGCTTTATAAGTGTGGATTCTTTTAATATCCTGCTAATTAATTTAGATAAATGTAATCTACTATTTTTTTTTCTTGCTGCTTCGGTGCTAAATGATATTTTTTCTTTCGACACACAATCTTTCATAATACTATAATTACAATGTATCGTTACTTTTAACAAATTACATCATTTGTTATTAAGATGCAGCTAGGTTCATCACATATTTGTGACCTCACTCGAGATTTTAGGCTAAACCAAAATATTATTAAATGTAATCAAAGGTCAAATTTTATATCTAGTTTTATAAATGTCTCATCCCCATTTGAAAGATCAAGTTATACATGCATTAAAAATTTAAATTTGTGTCCGAAAATATCGTCAACTTTCTATCGGTCTTAGTTTAAAAAATATGCTATTAATTAGGACATTTTATTGTACGTATTCATAGATTGGAACATGACGTATTTCTGTGATTTTCAATTTTAAATAATTTATAGCTATGAAAAGAGAGTAAAACTGCGTTGCATTATATACACTAGTTGTGTTAATTTATGATATAATTGAAATTTAGAAATTGGTCCATTAAATGTACGAATATGGCAACATTTATCTCAAATACGGCATGTTGCAAGAAACTAACGAGCGTTCAAATAAAAACGTGGTCGAAGTTGGCTCTGACACATTGGACGTAGGGAGTAGCTTATAGCGACCAACTTAACCTCATTTCTCAACGAGCTGTATAGCAGCTTTCAGTTTCAATAACGTTAATGACTATATGACTTTATTTTAAAGAATAATCGTGATAACAATAACAAACAATTAAAGGAGCTGCAGAAAGTGTCCCCCTCCTTGTTATAACAATAAATTAAAGCAGCTGCTGAAAGTGTCCCCCTCCTTGTTCCAAGCACTTTTCACACCTGTTCCTCAAAGAATTAAAGACATTTTCTAAGATGCTCGGGGTATTGTTAATTTCACGAATCTTGTCTATAAGTCGAGCCTGCAGATGGTTTAAATCAGGAATAGGCAGTTCAAAAATAGTGTTTTTAAGGCCACAAAAAGAAATCACACGGCGTAATATCACATGACCTCGGTGGAAATTCATGTTTAGCATTGAGACTTATTAGTCGATTTTGGAAAACTTCCCTCAATATATTCATCGTCTCGCCTGCCGTATGTGCCCTTGCGCCATCTTGTTGAAAGTAAAAGTTTGTAATTTCGTTTTCTTCCAGCTGGTTAACAAAAGGAGCGATAATTTCTTCTCTATACCTTTGCGCAATAAGAGTACCATTAAAAAAAAATAGGTCCATAAATCCTCCTTCGATTGAGAGCACACCAAACTCCAATTTTTTGAGCGTGCAGAGGGTCCTCGACAAAAAAGTTATCTGGTTTTTCAGAAGACCACATTCTCATATTCTGTGAGTTTACGTAACCACTTAAATGAAACCAGGCTTCATCAGAAAAAAAGGTGATATTATGAAGTTCACCGTAGTTGTTTAAAAACCATTCACAAAATCAACTTCATGAAGATCTTGCTGACAAGTTAAACGATAGGAGAACAAACGCAAATCTTTTTTTAACACTGTGTGGCAGGTACCGACTGATACTCCCACCATTTGTGATAAAACACGTACAGAAGTTCTTGGCGCATTTTCCATTATTTGTTGAACATTTTCTTTTAATTCTTCAGTCCGCTTTTTAGGTCGGCCGCTTCCTTCTTTTCTTGTTACACTGCCCGTTTCACGAAAAACATTAACACAACGCTGAACTGCACTTTGAAAAATTTTGTACTCAACAACGCCGGGAAATTGATTTTGAAATTCTATGAAACATTCCTCAATAGAATACTTCCATATTCCATCAATCTTGCGTCCATTTCTAAAGTAGGACTCTATGATAAACACTTTTTGTACATGAGAAAACACCATTTTAAACGCTTTTTAAAACGAAAATATTCAAATTGATAGCGGCGATATAGCGCTTTGACAGATGACGTTTAAGTTCATTTGCTATACGCTACGCCCTACGTCCAAATATTCAGAACCAACTTGACCACGTTTTTATTTGAACGCTCGTTATTTTTGTAAAGGCTTTATACTCTACTCAATTTCAAAGATCTGAGAAGAAAAAAAATTAGAACTAGATCAACCCTCGAAATTAATCTCGTATGAGAGAAGAACCAGATCAACACCATTGAACGGCCACAATAGATAGATTCAAACCATTCCGATCGACCCTAGCTTCGAGTTCAACCAGCGAACTGCAACAAGGCAAAATCTGTACAGCCACCATGCTATGCGTTTGAGCATCTACCCGCATGAATTGTTAGTAGTTTATTAACCAGGACTGTGTTCCTGGCTACGCGAAATGCAAT
The DNA here is from genome assembly GCF_000390285.2 of Anoplophora glabripennis. Lineage (NCBI taxonomy): Eukaryota > Metazoa > Arthropoda > Insecta > Coleoptera > Cerambycidae > Anoplophora > Anoplophora glabripennis. The sequence goes on along the minus strand of NW_019416343.1, from coordinate 404,874 downwards.
TCCAAAGCTCTATAGGCTCATTATGTGTATATTGATATATTAGTTGTGTATCTACTTCTCATCAATAAATATTTATTTGGTTTTACTTACTTTTGTAACACACAATATTTACTCACAATAGCTATGTGTGAATATTGAAAATATACAAAACCTTTATAGTGAAAAAGGCAGTGTTTTAACTGACCTGTTTCAGAACTGTGGCGATTCTATCACTTCAAAGGTGTCAGAAAAGTATGAAAGTCTATGAAGCTGTAATTAATTATTGTTAGCTTAGATGCTACAATGCACATGAGTAATTTCTATAGAGAGCAAAGGGTGCGACACTATTAAACAGGGTGCTTCTGAAATAAGTTCGTTCCTTGAAAAGGGCAGGAAGATAGGCAACTTTTATTAAGTAACTGATGGTTTAAAACATTACGTTTTAAATTGAAAAAAAAGCGCTGATGGCAGTTTTCACGGTTTAAATTTTGTGTTTGAAAATGCGCCTCGGATCTTCCTCAACGAGGCGTTTTGCACTGTTCTACTGCTAGGTTGTCGTTTGTTACGGTAACGGGTCGCATATAAACGACAAATCTCATTTAAATTGTAATGACATTCGTCGTACATTGACACTATATATGCTAGTTCTTGATCAGAACACATTTTATACGCCGGCAAAGTAATACTGCAACACACAACGCACGTGTACAAGATGCACAGGTTCGACCTACTAATGTTCTTAATTAATTTTCTCGAAAACAGAAGCATTTAGATCATCATTTGCTTAATAAAAGGTGCTATATCGTCCTTTTAACGCGCAGGAGCACCCTGTATACGAGACATGTAAAAAAACTCTAAAAGTAAATCCGCATATCAAATTTAAATGAAATCGTTTCAGTCGTAGACAAAATTTTTTTATCTTTAACACAAATTTATTAATTTTTAATATAAAATCGTACGTGCTATGTAAACTCGATTATTATTGATTTTTTTTTTTTTCGAAAAAATAAATTAGAACTTTTCATGTGCATATTCATTTCTAAAAATAAAAGTTCGATTTGGATGTCCAGAAAAATAGTCACTGTGTTATTTTTATGTCAAACAATCATTGTTTTGTTAAAAACTTTTTCGAAAATACTCGTAAACGTTTTGTTTTGATAATCAGAATTTACTTTTTTATCAAATAATAAAATAAGTTTAACAGTAAAAAATTGCAACAAAACAAATAACAATAAGGGCAAAACAAACCAAAACTACAAAAGATGATGCTCATAACGACCAATAGTTTCAAAACATAAATATTTTCTTTAATTTTAAGATCGTCTATTTTCCTAAATTCTTTGCAGGCATTTTAATTTCATCTGCAAAGCTGATCAGGTGTTTCTACTGGTTGATCATACACTAACGATTTGAAGTATTCCAAGATACAGAAATCGCAAGGATTTAGATCTGGGGATCTTGCTGCCAAAGCAACTAAACCGCCTCTCCCAATCCAATGATTATGTAAGTATTATTATATATGTCGGAGATACGGGGTGGTCAAGGGGATTGGTTTGCTCCATACTTTCCATCACTACTTTTCTATAAAAATAATAATAACAATAATAATAGTAATAAAAGCCGCACGACTATGGTTATTTCATCAATTGAATGACGCCGTTGCTTTCCGAGCTTCCAATTTTGTTCATTTCACGGGGGCGTTCCCTTGTGCATTCCTCTATCCTATCCGTTTACTTTTTACCAAACATGACCATATAGGGAAGTGTTTACATAATGTATAAAGAAATTATTCAATTTATAAAACCCTTAAAAGCGTATGGCACTGGATCTCTTGACAGGCAATGATTTATTACTTTGCGTCGAATACATTAGTTTCAAAATATTGAAGATTTATGCGGGAGAGTTATCCGTAAACACTCCACAGAAACAACTCTTTACATTAACAGCAATGACCATTTGTTCTAGCCTCCTGATAAATCACAAATTAGGACCAGGACCCGAACAACAACTTTGCGGCGTACTATTACGCTTCAGAACCAGTTTGGCAATTCTAATTTCGATAAGTTGCCCGCGGTGAGAACACCTGGAGGCAGCTTCTCGCATGAATGAGAGAGAGTCCCCGGCAAACGCGGTGCCTCTCGGTCCGAATACAATCTTACGATGGGGTCCAGGCATCCCTAGATGCCAAGGACGCGGCCGTAATCCGCTAGATGTGGGTCGCACACGCGATACCCGGCGTTCCGTGGAGGGTCTTCTTTGTGTGCGTACGGGCCCCGTGACCCCTTTCAATAAATATAAGACGCATTTATAGTATTGTAGTACCCCCCCGGGTAGCAATGGGCGTTCGAGGATTTTATTTCGAGATTAACATTTCAGTGATGAAAAATGTCTTGATGGAAGCGAAAGCTTGAATGGATTTAACTTACATTTGGTAGGTATGCTCACTGGAAAAGGAGTATTATATCAATTATGTGTTATTTGTGCCAATATGCTCCAGTCGAATTAGATCATAAAACCCGAAACCTTGAAAAAATTATTAGTAGGCATTTTATTGCAGTTTATTATTAAGGGTATGTAGAATTATAATATCAAAAAAGTAACTCGGAAGAGATGACGCTAAGTTGGTAAATTGCAAATAATAGGCCAGGAAATATAGAGTTGGACGCGAATTTTTGTTTCGGCAAGCTGAATTTATCACTATAGATGCTAAATATTACAGTGGCTCTATACAAGACAGTGGCGACAATAGCGACTAAACCCCGCCCATCCGCCATGTTGCATCCAATGTCAAATTAAAAGTAACTTTTATAAAAAATAAATTAAGGACAAGAGTATTTTTCTTATAAATTTTACGCACAGATTTTAAGCAAATAACTCCCTTGGAAAGTGATTTTAAATAATGAATGAATGTAGAATCTACTTGTGCAATAGGGGAGGATGAATATATAATAGTAGCAACTAGTATTTTTATTTTCTAGGTAAGTAAAATTAAGCTTACCTACATTACACAATGAAATTTATTGAGTTTACATTACAAAAATAAATACTTAATACTAGTGAGAGTATTTGTTAAAATAAATGTCCAGCAACACTTTTACTTGCAAGCTTTTCTATGCTTTTTGGCATTTTTTGGAAGCTATGTTTAATCGGAACATAATAAATCTTTTAACAATATTATTTTTGATCTGATGACAATTTGGTAGATCTAAATTTAAACCAGACATTTCTTTTAAGAAAACTCTTTTAAATTTATGTTCCGTCAAGATACAATCGCAAAACATGTTGTAAAACACTTTCCATCTGCAAGAAGAAACAAAATACCACTTCATTGCAAAAAAGAGTGAATGTTCGCTAAATCTCCTAAGTACGCTAAATTTTGAAATTGTTTTATAAATCGGCGTTTTAGAACTAACAGCGTGTACAGATTTTGTACAAGTTTTTGATGTTTTAACGATACTTTGAGCAATATATCCGCACACATTATAAAGAGAATTTAATTAACTAAAACTAAGATTGTTTACAGGGTGGTTAATTAATTTTTACTTAAATTCACGTTTTTCGCTTATAGCTTTTTTCCGTTCATTTCCACGTGAAAACAGTAAGTACTTTTTTTTCGTCTTAGAAAGACCTACAAAACTAACTCTCGAGCGTCAAAAAATATTGATTAGATCAAAAGTTATAAACAGAAGAAGTTTATTTATGACTTTTGAATTAAACATTTATAAACTGCGTTATTATTACCAGAACGTTTTGGCATCGCATCCTCTCATTCCTAATCACTGTCTAATAATTCACATGAAAACTGGAATCGGTAAGTTGAATAGTTTACAAGTACATAATATAAACAATAAACCTTATAAACGCCTTATAAACAAATTAACTAATTATAAGTCTTGGCGATCCCGAGGATCTTCCACAATCGCACTTATTTTTTTTAAGGCAGATTTGATCATAATACATTGAAATCTATCATTGTTTTTAATTCAAATGTGCAACCTTGAAAATCTTTTTATTTTTTAACCTTAGTTGCAAAATGAAATATACAACGCAGGAGCGTGATATAGTTATATATTATTATATGCTCGGAAAGCTTAGAAAAGAGCTTTAAGTTAAAAAAAATCGTCAAGATTCGTTGAAAAACAACGGAGTTACAGACTGTCAAATATATTATTTTCAAGTGAATTTCGCTTATTTAATGGCAGGACTATGAATATTTTCTTCGGACTCGCTGTCGTTCGCTTCCCCCACCATTCCGCCGCGCCACGGCTCGCCGAAAATCAAGCGACCCACTGACTTTTGACAATATTTCTTATGCACTTAACATACTTCCACAAATCAAATATTTTTATCTGGGAAAGTACTCGGGTTGCCGGTTATGACAGTATTTTTTTTCGCCGCCACCAAGCTAATTTGTTTAACAATAGGCCGTCAACTTTGACAGTCTGCAACTCCGTTGTTTTTCAACGTTTTTTATCTAAAAGCTCTCTTCATAAGCTTTCCGAATATGTAATAATATATAACCATATCACGCTCGTGCGTCGTATATTTCATTTTGCAACTAAGGCTAAAAAATAAAAAAAATTCCAGCTAGCAAATTTGGAATTAAAAAAGGAAATATAGATTTCAATGTATTATTATGAAATCTACCATGAAAAAAATCAATGCGATTGTGGAAGATCCTCGGGATCGTCTAGACTGATAAATTAGTTAATTTTTTTATAAGGCCACTTGTAAACTATTCAACTTACCGATTCCAGATTTCATGTGAGTTATTAGACAGTGATAAGGAATGAGATGATGCGATGCCAAAACGCAGTTTATAAATGATCTAATCAATATTTTTTGACGCTCGAGGGCTAGTTTTGTAGGTCTTTTGAAGACGAAAAAAAAAGTACTTTACTGTTTTCTCGTGGAAATGAACGGAAAAAAGTTTTAAGCGAAAAACGTGAATTTACGTAAAAATTATACAATTAACCACCCTGTAAACAATCTTCCCCCCATTATTATGACTGTGGAAACTAATATATTATTGTACATAATATTTAGCATCTATAGTGATAAATTCAGCTTGCCGAAACAAAAAGTCGCGAAATGGTCATTTCACAGCTTAATATCCTGGACTAATAAGTGGCAAATTTACGTGATTTTTTTCTTAAGCGTAGGAATGTGCGAAAATTTTCAACATAGTTTCGGATTTTCGGAAAATAAACACTTCGAATTATACGAAATCCGGATTGAAACAACGTCTTAGTGTCGACACTAATCAAAATAAGTTTCAGCTCCATAATTCCTCGGAGAACGAGATGGACCTTCTTTTTCAAGGAGACCAATTTTCCAATTCGCCACGGACATCGCACCAGAACCTTCGCGGGGCCAGCCCGGCGTGCGTTCGGATGTTTACCCGAGTACCACGCAGTATAATAACCAGGATTGGAAACTGGCCAGTACATGTTGTACGCTGCAAATCTTTTACTTTTATCTGCTATATCATTCACATTTATTGTTAATTGAATAAAAAATTGCATTAAATCGCACAAATTTTTACAAATAAGAACTATGTTCAGAATCTCTCCTAAAGAATTTCATAAGCTCTATTTTCCTATAACTTTCGCAGTTCATATCACCCAAGCATTGTCCAATCCTATGGTGAAGATCCTGAGGAATTCGAGCTCCTAAAGCTTCCATACACAGGCTCCTAATGTTTCCATACCACATATTCCACGTAGGCTAAAAAAAGCTCCTAAAGCTTCTATTCCAGGGCCCCGAGGGTCAGTCAATTCAGTTACTATAAAAGATTTACAGAAACTCAACTTGTCCAAGTGGAGAAAATTTCATTAAACAATTACGAAAAGTAAATCAAACTGAACTTCTTGGGGGGCCATTAAAAACAATTTAAGAAGTCGAAATTTCGGCGGAGATATATAATCAGCGAAGAAGGCGATTAAAAAAGTAATTAAATATGGAGCAGATTACTCGACAAAAGCGGGGCGACAGATTTTTTAATTTCATTAAGGGCCATCCAAGAAAATGAAAAATTACCGATGCCGAGCAATCAGTCCTTAAATAATTTAGCACGAAAGGGTGGATTTACTACGGATTATAAAATACCGGTAATTAAAAAACTTGGGCCGATTGTTCGGCTGATCGGAAAACCCATTAATTCTAACTCTTTTTGTGCCGGAAAATGAGAAATTCTTACATCCCGAAGATTAAATATCGACTTCGTTACACTGAAAAAAGAGTGTGTTTTTAAATAACTGAACTCGCCAAATATTAACTTACTGTATGCAGACGATATACGTACCTTGGAAAAACTTTGATGATGATGAATTTTGTCTCACAGAGCAAAAAAGGGCGTTGACATTTATAAAGAAAATCACATATATTTAAATACCTCTTAAAATGCTCGACGTAGTTTAATTAAACTTGTAGTAATTATGGGCAAAAATTTGCCGAGTTCTTGCACAAATCTATCAATGTGGTGGAGGTATTGAAAAATTCGTTAGAACCTTAGAATTTCGAAGCCACTGAATATTTTTGAAATTTCATTTAATTTGGGTTAGTATTTCTGAGGAAAAGATATCTTTCATTTTACTCCAAAAACGAACCATTTCTCATAAAACATTCTTGAATAAATTGAAAATAACCAAATACTATTCATGTCACAAATAAAATGTATACAGGGTAATTAACAAACGGTGACCAAAAATGAAACTTCGTATTCTTTGGTGAATTTTAAGGCGAGTTTTTCGTATAAAGTTTTTATCTAGGATGCTGCTTTAAAAAGATACAGGGTGTTAAATTTGAAAAATATTTTTAATTTTTTTAAATAGATTGAAAACTAGTAAGTGAAATAGTTTGAAATTGGGCAGATATATACAGTACGCGCCTAAAGTATGGAATAAATTCAGTAAGAATGAAACAAATTTTTTTTTGGGTAAAATCCTCGAACAGGTCGATTTTTAATTTAAAAATACATATTTTAGCATAAAAGGCGATTTTCAACCGTCATTTGTTTTCGAGTTATGACGTCATTGACATTTTTGTTCGAGATTTTCTGGACAATTATTTTCCTAGGAGGTGGAACGGCAGACGAGGACCGATAGAATGGCCCGCTAGATCCCCAGATCTTACACCACATAATTTAGAAGAACTCCAAAACTGTATTATAGATGAAATACACAGAGTTACCCCAGAAATAATTCATAATGTGCAAGAAGAATTTTCACACAGACTTGCATATTGTCAAGATGTCGGTGGATGGCAATTCGAACACTTAATTTAGGTAGAAAACTTAATGAATTTGTATTTGCTTGACATAGAAATTGTTATTTTTTTAATGAATAAAATTTACGTTTTCTAACATTCAATCGTCATTTACTCGAAAACTTTCCTATGGCAACATTTTAATACTGTCGGATCGACAATGAAACGATCTTTCGGAATCAAAAAAAGAAATAGGGGGTTGCTATTTAATAAAATGTCGATGACGTCATAACTCGAAAACAAATGACGGTTGAAAATCGCCTTTTATGGTAAAATATGTATTTTTTAAATTAAAAATCGACCTATTCGAGGATTTTTCCCAAAAAAAAATTGTTTCGATTTTACTGAATTTATTCCATACTTTAGGCGCGTACTGTACACCTATGTAGGCATTGTCCAAAATCTAAGGCAAAATCGACAAACTTTCGGAATTTTTTTCTCAAAAAATACTGAACAGATATTAATTCTAAAAAGAGCATAATAATCGGCAGGTCTTCTACTTTAAGATATATTTTTTTGGTATAGGTAAATTATTTTATTGAAGGTCTAAAGCGAGTAAAAAAAAACAGTCTACAAATAGTGAAATTGTAATTCTAGATCTATTGACACATGCATCGAAAATCGAAAATGGATTTTGGATTATTTCGAAGGAGAAAGTGCATTAGATATGCTTGAAAAATATTTTTGTTCATGTAGTGGAAAATGTTCTACGAAAAATTGTAACTGTCGTCGAACCTGGAATGCTGTGCAGTCTGTGCGTGTTCAGATGAATGTCAGATTCCATCCGAAATTGATGATGAAACGCTTATTTCAACTCAAGAACTTGTCGAAAATAACGAAAAACTTATTATTTAAAAATTAAATAAAAACGAAATTAATATACTTTGCACTTAATATTTTTGTAAAATAAAAATAAAATAATTATCGAGACCGCTAGGTCAATTATTATTATTAGGTTAATTTTACGATTTAAAAAGCTTATTTAGTTTAGTTTTCTCAAGTCAATTTTAGCCATTTATAAAACCAAAAATCGAATATTTAAATTTTACTAATTACTTGCAAAAACCTTACTCCGGCTACAAAACCAAACAAAATGATCTTTTGAACATTTGTACTGTTAATATTTTTTGGTTTAAAAAAATCATAATAATGTTTATTGTAAATACATATAATCTAATCCAAGATATTGTAAAAAGAAAATTTAAATTTAGTGTTATCATAATTTTCTTTAAAATACTTTTTTTTTTACTCACTTTAGACCTTCAATAAAATGATTGACTCATACCAAAAAAATATACCTTAAAATAGAAAATCTGACGATTATTATGCTTTTTTAGAATTAAAATCTGTTCAGTAGTTTTTGATGAAAAAATTCCGATAATTTGTCGATTTTGTCACTTTTTTCACATTAAATTGTAAATAGCTCGGAAACGAAGCATTTTTTTGCCAAAGAACAAAAAGTGTTTAATTTGGTCCATTTTACAGTCAACAACTATTTTTAAAGCCATTCGGCGAGTAATTTTTTTTTACAACTTTTATGTTTATTGCCTGACCACGCCGAAAAATATAAAAAATATATGTAAATTATCAGAAAAATACACTATAAAATAAAAAAAGTTTCATGCTGTAAGATTTTGTTTTAAACATTTAGTCGGTTCATGCCTTTTTTTTAGGGGTGAACCGCTCACCTATAAGTTTCGTTAATCTATACTGTACTGTATTGGACTTATTTTCACTTAATTCCACTTAATAATGTATCAATTTCTGTCCACCCGATTGAGTGAAATTTTCTGACTATTAATATGATAAGTTTTACAAAAATATGAGACTAGGTACTAGAATAGTTTCGAAAAATTTTGCGATGTTGCCAGATAAATAAAAATAATAAATATTGATTTTTGAGGTTGTTTTTGAAATGTTTCCTCACTTATATTATATCATTAGAAAGCCAAAAAAATATTCTATTTGCTCAGCTTAAAATTCAATATGGCGCCCATAAGAAAAAAGAAAGTTGATGATGGCTTCTCGGAACCGAAACGTCGCAATGAAAATCTAAGTATACACTAAAATTCCCCGAAAAAACTTGCTGAGAAAAAGTGGTTTCAAATTTTAAGAATTCCTCTATATAAAATAGTTACAGACGATTTTCGAAAACGCCACATTTACTTTTTTCAAAATAACACCTGAAGAGCTAGTATCGGTCTGCAAGCGCCAGAACTGTCTAAAACTTTCCCCATTTAACCATTTTCCTGTCTCTTATAGTTTCCAATACAAGCATCACCAAAATGATCCACACTTTATAGTGACATGTATTTTATATTTGTCTGAATTTTTCAGTGTGAAATTTTTGGAGATGCAAAACTATTTTTATAAAAAATAACCCTTGACTGATTATTTAAGTGCGGGAGTTTATTTCATTATTTTTTTTTAATTTTGATCACCCAATAAATAAAGAAGAAAACCCTGTAAACATTTCTAATGGCGGATTTATCCCAAGTAAAACACCACAAACCTTCTTTCAGATACTTTTTATCTCAAGAACTTAAGAACTGTGGAATTAATATTTCAAATAACACTTAAAAATATCCTGCACAACTACTAAAAACATCGTCTGGAAAAATTTTCAGGTAAATAAATTTTCAGCTCGATACCGCCAAGAATAAATATATCAGCACTGACAATTTGTGCGTTCATATTCAAATCGCGTCGGTAAAAAATTCAATTTGAATCATGGATATAGTGTTAAGACATTTGTTATGGAAATATCCGGTAATTTAGTACACGGCTCGCGGGGCATACATCATCTCTAGCAAACGCTATTTGGCCTGATACAACAATAAAAGAGAAAAATAAGAACAATAAAATTTGACAGGATATTTATTTAAAATGTACCGCGTATGCATAGGAAATGTTTATTGAAAACGATATATCAGCTTTATAGATTTTTAGGGTGGGAATAGACTCGCGTAAATCCAACAATTCATCAGAAAACGGATGAGTGTTCTCCGTATCGCCTTCCAGTTTGTTCGATATTTGGTGTCGGCTCAGCCAAGTCGGATGAAATCTGATACGGGCTAAAAATTCCAAGAGAATAATAGAATTGATGCGAATTTATCGGAATGGGGTAGTTCCCCACTTTTTCTATAATTTTCTTCAAAAAATTGACGTCAAATATTTAACACATTTTTTATAAAAGATATCATTAATTTTCATATCATTTTCTTTAAACTGTATGCATTCATTTCATTTACTATTTATGTTTTAAGGCTTTTCTATACTTCATAGAAAGTGTTTCAGGAAAAAGCAAGCTGATAATAGAGAAAATTTAACATTTTCATTAGCAATATATGATATAACAGGCGATGTACTTATTCCTAAAACATTATATACGGTATGTACACGGATGGGGTTGAAATGAGTTTTTTTTTAATTTTTCCTTTTATGAAAGAATTTGCTTTAACCTTTAAAAAAATAATCTCTATTTATGAAAAATGAACTAAATATATAAATAAAAAGAATATTTTCCGTTCGGGCAAAAATTTCCATTCGCAAAATATATTAGCAGTCGGTCTACTTTGATTCTTTCGATTACTTCATCCGGTGTTCTTCCACATGGAAAAAAATATTGAAAGTCGTTTAGAATCATCATGTACGTTAATGCCACAAATTTGTTGACAATCAGTTTTGCTTTTGCGTTTCAGTTATTTATCAAAAAAAAATATATCAAAATATAAAATCTGATACGTGAACATAAAATAGTGAATAACTCTCCTCGATAAAATTTGTTGATACCTTATTTTTTGAAAAATGCACTTTTCCGACGTAGAAAGTAGTTTTTTACTTTCAACTGTGGGTACACATGCCACAAGTGACCCATTTTTAAGCATTACGTCAAGAGCGCCAGCAGGACGCCGCCGGACGCACCAGCGTTCCAGGAAGGGTCTACGGCGGACTTGCGCCGGCGACCAGATGCGTACTCATATACCTACGACCGACTCCACACACGGGGACTCTCGAACGAACACTCGCCCCTTCAACACGTTTTTTCCATAAACTTAGTTTTCAATAAAATACTTTCCTTCACAACAATTCAATTCAACAATTATTCAAAAATATAAAGGACCCCGCATCGCACAAACCTCATGGAAAATGGTTCCCGGTCAAATTCGTTCAAACCTTGGGATATTGTTGTTCTTGATGTGCTAATCAAAAGTTCCAATGGGCACGAGGTCCAAAAACTCATAGTTTTCGAGATAGAGAGCGTCAAAGTTACGGTAATTAGGTATATTCAACGTTCTCGTTGACACGATGTCGAGGGTTAATAATCTTTGGACCTCGTGAGAGAACAACAATATCCCAAAGTTTGAACGAATTTGACCGGGAACCATTTTCCATAGGGTTTGTGTGGGGTCCTTTGCTGAAAATTATCTTTTAATCCTAGAAAATCGTTTCTCAAAATGTCAAAATTTATTTTTTTTGTTCATACTGGCTTTCTGAGGAGAGGACCCTAGTACATGTTAAATGTTGGAAAAAGATTAATTATGCGGTATTTAACTGACGCCGTTATGGATAAAAATTACTATATTTCAAATAATTTCTTTGTAGAGAACACAATGTATTAGTTGGTCCATTTAGAACAAAATTGCATGTACCAAAGCTCAGGAAATTTTCTTATGATGTCAAAACAGTTTAATGTTGCTTTACAGAAATACAAACCAAAGTGATACATTTCTTTGTCATAACAGCTTGTCTATTTTTGCATATTTGGATAAAGCACTTTCATAGCATTATACTGATATAAAGTTTGATAGATCTAACTGTAGCAATAAGGAAGATGTGACCAAAAAATTATGTTAACAATAAACCCTTTTGGACAAATCTCTTTTATTATTAAAGATATATGTATCAAACTACTGTAGTGTTAAAGAAGCGCTCTATTCTAATCTATAAAAATATACAGGGTGTTCTGTCATAAAATTATATCAGTTTATATTTATTTCTGAAACGCTTTCTCAAAAGCGCAAAAAACAATGATATCGAATTTTGCAAAAACTTCGTAACGGTGATTGCTCTAGAAAAATTTTACCATCATTACCAAATAATTGTCAGTAACTCAGCAACAACTGATCTGTCCAATATCAGGTTTGTGGAGCATGAGTTCATGAGTACATGAGTTCAGGAGTCATATTCTCCAAAATTTCACACAGGTCTAAAAATCATTATTATTTAATGATTGAACCTTTTGTACACGATAGAGGTGTAATACACGCGACACTGTTAGATACACTCACTTCTGAGCTAATGTTGCGAGTAATACTGCACACAACGCATGTGCACAAGATGCACAGGCTCGGCTTAGATCTATGATTAATTTTCTTAATTAATTTTCTCAAAAACAGAAGTATGTATTTAGACCATCAGTTCCTCAAATTGTTAACATTTTTTCCTCAATGGTTTACGAAAAATTGCTGCTTCTAAACCTCTGCCCAGTAGACTAAGATGATTGTAACTAAAGTCCAATTTTTCAGAACTTTTTGTTGCTCTTCTAATTTTTCTCTAATCAGTTGTTCCCCAACTCTCAGTACCTACCAGTAATAAGTCATTATTTCTCAACCATTTTTTCTTAGTTTTAATTATCCTCGACTTGGAGAACACCATGATATTCTTTTAAAAATAAATGCTAGTACAAAATGCACAGAATTCTTTTACGCAACAATTCAAACAAAGCAACAAGCCCCGACCGTACATCATCCGCGAGGCCGCTTTGAAAAAGCCCTTGTTTAAAATATGTTCGTATACTTTTAAATTACTTACATTCGGTTCGCTACATTGCAGTGACGGCGTAAGTACCATCAGTCAATCTCCCTTGACGCAGCGGCCCTTCCAAGTTATGCTGATGCGGTGAAGAAACTCGGGGCGCAGGAATCGTAGGTCCGCTTGGCAAGGAATTTAGAATAGAGGAAGTAAGCACGTGTTTTAGAGAGATCGTCACGAATTGAGAACTGCGGAGATTCGATCTTGGGCTCCTATGGTGTCGAATGGCTGGTTTTATAGCCGTTATTGATGGTTAATTGAATAAGACCGTACAATATGATGGAAATACTGAATTAATGAAAATTGTGCTAATATGGTTATTTTAAAGGGCAAAAATGATGGCAGTAATGACACATAATGGTGATAGATTTGTGCCTAAAACTAAGCCAAAATCAAGCAAATTATTAAATATATAAAAGTAAAAGAAAGGGCAACATTTAAAATTGAATAAAAAACAACAATTGAACAATGCTTCATTGACTATAAATTTCTCAGAGCTAAAGTCTAGAGGAATATAAAACGTTCATACAGTGGTTATATTATATTATGAGTTTATAACGTGACATACAACAGGATCCGTGTAAATTTTGGCATTATGTAAAATCTAAGAATAGCCACATAAGCTTACCATTAGAAATGCGTTTAGATGGACAATGAATTACCCAGGCATTTGCTGATTACTTTCAGTCGATGTATGAAAAGGAAAATGAAAATGAAACGCAGTTAGATATACCATCAGAAATTCATTATAATAACAATAGTTGTGTATATCTAGGATTTGTTTCTGATAAAGATATAATAAAAGCAATTGATAAATTAAAACCAAAAAAATCAATGGGACATGATTGTATATCATCTTATGTTATTAAGGGATGTAAAGATATATTAATTTAGCCTTTTAAAATATTCAAATTAGCTCTAAATTTAAAAACATTTCCTGACTTTAAAAGTTACTAAAATTATAATATTAATTATATATTCTTCGGAAAAGTTTGTACAAAATTTAAGGGGGTGAAAGTAGAGCCAAAAATAGTAAAGAAGCAAAGGAAAAAAGTTCCTATAAACATTGGTCCTCCGGAGCACCGTTAGTGAGACTCCAAAGGGTCTTATCATTTAGATATTTTTTACAATAACTTTCTTTTTGATTAAGATAACGGAATGAAAATTGTAGGTAATAATCATACCATAAGGGTCTTTAACTACCATAAGTTTCATCAAAATCGGTTATAAATAAGGATAGTTTTGTGACTACTCTTAACAGAAATGTACGTGGGAGGAACTGACGACTCAAATACTCAACAGAAATTTTTCGGATTTTTTTTATTCCTTTGAATTATCAAGTAAATAATATTATTTTTTAATGAATTAGACTTTTTTGAAGAAAAAATGTCCCTACTTTTTTTTCGAAGTCTGCGTAGTTTTAGTCAGAAATAGTTATTTTTTAAAATAATATTTGACTCAGAACAGTAACATTTTTTAAAACATTTTTACATAGTAGGCATCTTTCATAGTAATAGTTTCATTGTAATGATACTAGTGATTGTCACTGTCGCGTGCTATCATTTAAATTCTTATGTTTCTTTATTTTCTTAGTTGTGATCTTTGTGCTCAACTTCGCATTTCATTCGATTTTTTTACAATACTATCACGAAAACGTTGCCGATGCTCTCTTTGAGCCGCCAGAATATTTCCATTACAGAAACCATAAATCCATATCGGCATATTTATTAACTTTATAATAATAGGCGGTCCTTTCAACAAATACTATATTTATATAAACTTGTAAACAACATTACAAAAGATGAAGTATTACTGGGTAAAATTAATATATTTATCTCCTGTCAAAAAACAAGGCAATATTGCATAGTGAGATTGTTAGAACAAATTATCAATTACGATCACCATTAATCAACATGTGCCTAAAATATAACTTATTGCAGAATAACTGTGATATATATGGTGATACTTTTAAAGTTTATGTTAAAAATTTAAAATCTGTTCGTCTTCATTTAAAATAACCTGCCACAATACACGAAGTCAAGTTTACCTTGGANTGAGATTGTTGGAACAAATTATCAATTACGGTCACCTTTAATCAAAATGTGCCTAAAATATAACTTACTGCAGAATAACTGTGATATATATGGTGATACTTTTAAAGTTTTTGTTAAAAATTTAAAATCTGTTCGTCTTCATTTAAAATAACCTGCCACAATACACGAAGTCAAGTTTACCTTGGAACCTGTTATGCTTTTCCGGTATTAAATTTACTAAACAGATCTATTTTATTAAAAAAAATACTATACCTTCTCTAAAATATATTATGTAATAATTTCATCGTGTTCCAAATAATTAACACATTTTTAAATTTAAAATATTAAAAAGTTGGCTTAGAATAATAACATATTTCTTCTTAATTTAATAGAATTTAAAGACTTGTTTATGCCCACGTACTGATTCCGTGGTAATCTTGCAAGATCAGGAAATAAACCAAAATATTGTGCAAATTATGAAAACAAATATATGGCATGTGCATATCATTATAACCATAAAAAGAATAGGGATAAAAAAAACTACACCTCACATTGTTATTTAACTTTTTGTTTTGTTCTTTATATTTGTATTATTTCTAAATTTGTATGTTTTTTAAATCATTTGTTTTTAATTCCCTTCTTTTCCTTTTTTTTTGGTTTTATTTTATATAGCTTTTATAGCTAGAAAAATCCGCCTAAAAACCAGCTATTTGACCTATTACTTTCTTTTCCTCACAACATTCTAACAACTTATTCTTGGAATTCCTACGTTCTTTGGGATGCATTTCGCTCGTTATTTGAAATATCGTTTCTTCTCTTTATACTAGATGCTCAACACATGGCCCAGACATTTTAAGTAAACTTGTTTAAAAATATTGCTAAATTTCTCCGAAGGACGACGCTAAACCTACTTGAGAGCCCTTAAATTTCGATAATTAGTGTTGACTGAAATATTTTACTTTTTGGCCCATCCGTTCCGAGAACTAACAAATAAATTACTACGCGTCCCGGCTTTTGTTACACTATGAAGATCCTGATATAGTTATTACTTGAGAAACAGGCTATAGAGTTAACAATATCAATACTTTTACTTCGATTAAGTGCATATATTTCTTTCAACTATAATAATCTTATCTGCAGTTGTCTTGAACTAAAATCTGTTGATTCAATAATTTTTCATAAAATACTGCCGTATAAATAGACATTTCTTTGGAGTACCAAGTAATTAACTACTCCCATTTTATTTTTCTTATCTTGTCAGAGAACTCCAGTATGTCGTGCGTTCTGTGACTCATACCCGTCCGAAGCGGAAAGATTTTTGCTCTCCCGTTATTCATCCCGCTCCATATTTATGAAACGAATCACGCTGTATTATCAGCACGAGCGGAAACTATAAAACGCGAGGGGAAAAGGCTCCAAGGAAGGGTTGTAAGAAGGTCAAGAGTTCTGTTCCAGCACCGGAAGTAGGCCTGGTCCGTCATTTCTATCACGCATCCCGTTCCGAATGAAGTGAAAGGGTTCCCTGCGAAGTGGAATCTTAACAAAGCCCCGCGCTCAACCCGAAAATATTTGTCTTATGATTAAGAAATATAAGAATTAGGATTCGAGGGGTCGAGGACGCAGTGCTCAGATTTCTGATTTTATATTTTATTACCAAAGGGCCCCCATTAATCAGTAAATAACGCTAGAGGGCCCTTCAAATTTAAAACAATGCCACCGGGAATACACCCCGTGAAGTTCTAAACGCATTATTAAATTAAGAAACGACGAAGATGACGGTAAATAGGTAACTTGATACCAGGAATTTCAATAACAAATATAATGAAGGATATTGCGATGGGTTCGTTAAAAGGACTTTGGCTGAGCTGGAGACTTTTAAGTGATTGTAAAGTTTGACAACCTCTTCTTAAATTATTTTAACAATAAACCACTTAAAACGGCTAGATGAGATCGAATGCACTTCAGATAAGACTGTAGTCAATCAGCTAATCCAAAGGGTACTGGAATGCAGCCCAATCGAGTAGATACGAAAATAAAAGTCTCCATAATAAGTATTTTTGATTGAATTCATTTGATACACATTCAAATCTCTCTTGAGAATAGTTAGTATGCAGCTAAAACAACAATATAACTAATTCTGGATAATCATATAGTTTATCTGTATCATTAGATATAAAGTTGCTTAAAGAAAAAACAATTACCTAAGCAAAATGTTTAAATTTAAATTTAAATTGTTAAAACCGTTAAAACGAAAATTTAAAAAGTTCAGAAGACGAAAACGGTAGATTTTCGAAACGTTAACGACCTTTTTAAAGTGCGCGATATTTAGTGTTTTTGAATTTTCTATTTGTCTGCTTTTTTCCGTGTGAGATTTTCAGAAATATAACCCTTAACTGATCTATTTGGTGCAAGGGTTATTTAACGAATTTTTAAAAAATTTTTCACAGGTGGCAAAAAATCTAAAAAAATTAAGAAAAAACTAATTGTTTCCGTTTGCAAAATGTGTAATCATTTTTGAATACATTAATTTTTTCACAGAAAATTTAATTTCTTAGAAACGCAGTAAAAAAATGAGATATAGTAAAGAACATAATTGATGTCATAAATGTGATAATTTAAATTCACGTGAATAAAATTAACACTCAACAGATGTAAGACCTGTAAATACGAATTTTAACAAAAATACACTAAAATCGACATCTGCGGTGTACATTTTATTTGCTTAGTGTAATTTTTGAACTCTAGTACTTTGCTATACTTATTGTAATAACCAGTGTCAGATGGTGAAAAATTAAAGTCATATTTTAATAATGAAGTGTGGGACACATACACTTTTTTAGTGGATTATTTCTATGACGAAAAAATTTCGGTAGGAGTTGGTGAAAAAAAAAACGAAAATAAGGGTTTTTCATTAAATTCAACTATACATATTTTTATTTACATTACACTTAGCTGCTATAAAAATGAAAAATATTTTGCAAAATATATATGCAATGTTTTTCGAAACGTTAAGATCAAAACCAACATCACAGTACTTCCGAAACTAGAATACCTCACTGTAACAGACTGCAAAAAATTCAAGCAATTTTACAAATTTACTTATGAATGTAAATAAAATTGAAAATAATGGTAATTGTACCTAATTTTGCAAAAAAATACAGACAGTTATAACGATACTGTAAATATCCTATGTAATATATAAAAGAGTATGTACATTTACAGAACATTGCAACACATTTGCAATTAGCAATGTGAGATCCTGACTTAATCATCACGACACAAAGATTTTATGCCACGATTTATTGTGAATCGTTAATGATGTGATTAATTTTAATTCGTGAGGATATTTAGTGAGTTTTGTAAAATTTACCGAAAACACCAAAATTTATTCCCACCTTATATTTGTCAATTCATAATACTGTACTTTTTATATGTTGTGTCCAGTGGCGGCTCATGACATTGAGAATAGGTGAAGCATATTCATTGATTGACTAAAAAGAAAATTTTCAAAGGCAGGTGATGCCAATGTTGCTTCAATATGTGTGTCACTCGTTCCCTCACGCCGTAGTTTACTCTCGTGTTGATCGCTTCGTTGCCATGACAACTGCCGTAAACAACGCTTCGAGGAGCAGCGGAATACAGACTAATTTCGATCTGCATCACTTGCGTTGTATGGTACGAAGTTGATGTTCGTGCTCCATGAAGACAATGTTTTTTAGAAGGCGTTCACCGCTATTCATTTATTTCTGCGTATTAAACAAACAAACACAATACATTTTCAATATAGAATTATACCTAAACTATAAAATTTATATAAAATTAAAAATAATTTTAAATTGCACAACCAAACGGAAATTTTAGGTGAAGCGGTGGCATTTGTTACATGTTTGTTCAATTTATGAGTTCTGAATATGTTTCAATAAATCGACATTCAGAAAAAAATCTGTTTTCTTAAATTCCCATTTGAAGAGATATCCCACTATACTAACTACCAAAAGCTATTAATTTCGCTGCTAATTGTATATTAATACCAAAAATACTTTTCTTTCTATTACTCTGTTTTAATATTATTGGGCATAAAATTAAAGAGAAATTAGAATCCTATTATCTGATTTTTCAATGAAAATCTTCTTATATCATTACGTAATGCGACACTAAATATTTTTTTACATCCCAGAAAATTGTTGAAAAGCCTTATTTTGGAAATTGGTGAAATATATAAATTTTGTTGCACCATTATCACCGTCAATATAGGCACAAATCAAAATTAAACGCCAAAAATTTTGATACCATTTTTAACTAAACTCATAAGCTTGACACAAATCTTTGTTTTTATTGTCGATAATAATTATGAAAAGTGTGTAGAAAATAGAATCTATTAGGTTATGTCAAAACAGTTTTAGTAAATTCGAGTTAGTATCACAAATAGAAAACATCTTTGTAGTAACTACACTGTAAAGAAATCGGTGAATTGAGTGAAATTATTGAATACATTTTCACTCAATATTGGGCATTTTGATCATTTTACTCACTTGTAATTATATTTAAACTAAAATTGAGTACTTTCACTCAAATAAAGGTACTTCTTAAATTCTTCACGTAAACTCGTATTTGGTGTACTTGTACCTAAATCAGAGTAAATATCCTTATTACTGAGTGATCCTCCAGATGCATTGTCTTTGTCTGTTCCCATCATCCCATTAGGTTACGTTGTGACCGTGGCATGGTGAATGGCAGTATGGCGTTTGGTGTGCTTTAGAGTTGGACAAGTATCGGTTTATTTGGTTATTCTAGTAAAAACTATATTTAAATGCAGTGATTTAATTACAATAATTAAAGGCAATATATTAAATATCGATTAATGTTTGGTTAAATAAACGGATAGTTAAATTGTTATCTACAATTATGTATTTGTAACGTACAATAAAGGTTATGGCAATCTATTTGTCCGATCAGTTAACCAATATCTTTAATCGAAACCGAAAATGTTGTCTCTAAAACAGATCTGTGTAGAAACCACTGTAGCAATTAGTAGTTTATGACTTTAATACAGTGATATTTAAATTAAAATTTAAAGAGAATATAATACACCAAGTCTGAGTAAAAAAATACTCAATAATAGTTAAATAATTTAAATCATATTAGAGAAAAAGTCAACTCTAAATTGGTTTTATATACTCAGAATAGAGTCAAAATTCACTCAATTGATAGTTAACAGTAACTTGGATTTGAGTAAAACTCACTTATTTCTGATGTAATACTTTCACTCAGTTGTACTTATACTACTAGAGTGAAAGTGAAAATTTTACCCAATCAAATGTGGACAGAAATTGATACATTATTGAGTAAAATTGAGGGAAATTTGAGTGAAACTTTTTTACAGTGTAGTAACATGAACTGTACTGTAAAATGAAAAAAAAGCTACATTGTGGTTACTGTGTATATCGTGTTGTTACAATGTAATTAAACAATCGACGGTAAATCTACTTTGCAATTCAGTACCTCAGAGCTAAACTGTATTAACTCCAATTTTACAGGAGAGCCGTTTATAAAATTTTATCTCAATTAATTCTACATGGCACTTTTATTGTTTTTAGTTAAATTGTTAAAAGAGATTAGTTGACTATAATATTGAAATATGTACTAGTTAGTTGTAACAGGTTTGATTAACACGTGTTTATTTTTTTGAAAATAGATGGAGTCAATACTGTTTTTTCAAAAAATGGAGTTAACACAGATTAGCTCGGAGGTACAGAATTATAAAAATTACATTGTAAAAATAATTTGTGGACACAAATATAATATTACAACATATATAATCACAAACTAATTACAATTTGAAGGAGTAAAATCACAATTAAAATTTCTTTTGACAAAGTGTGCCACATGTTGCAATGTCAAGAAGTCTAAACCGATTATGTGGCAATGGCAACCAGGCCGAAAATGGAAAAATTCGGTATGTAACTCCCACAACGCCGGACCTGTCCCCGCACCCTAGCAACCTAGAGAGAGACGGCCTACATCGAGAGGACATGCAGAGGAGGAAGATTAAAAACAGGATGAAAGAACACATTGAAGGGTTTCTGTAATAATGTGTCATAGGGTGCTTTTTGCGAAAAGGGTTGATATAAAGGCGAGTGGGGAAATAGGCCAGTAGGTGGGACGCGAAATGGGTGGAGAAGATATGGAAGTATACAAAACGCGAATGTATGAATGCTGATTTTTTTTCTGGGCGCTCTAGAACCCGTCATTATTTTATTAAAATGATTACGGTACCCATGAATTGAAATATGACGGAAAAAATTATGCAGCGTCTGTGAACTTAATTAAATACGACTTTTATAGAATGGGGGCTTGATAAAGTTTTGTTTTGTTAATATTTATATGCACGTTTAATTTTCTATTACCTATTCAATGGGGAGTATTGTTTGTTCTAGGCCGCATAAATATGATGTTAAAAAAGCGATTCTATGGAATAGTTGTATTTTTTTCTAAAATTATAATTAATAACTGATGTTACGTAACATGCAATCTTATTTGTAAAAGTAAATATACTGTTAGCCAAATCAACTAAAACTTAATTTGAAAACTATTAAGAGGTAGAAAAAAATGTTTTAATTCGACTTATTTAAGATATAGACCACCATAAGAAAGCTAACCCAAAGAAGGAGTAGTTAACGAAATATTTTGATATAAATCTTAGTTACGAAATAACTTTTAAATATTGGGAATGTTTCCGAATACATCGAAATACTTCAAAAACTTCCAAACGTGTGTACCACGGATGCAGTTTTTCGAAATATATCGAGAAAATTTGGAAATCCTTTGAAATATCTACATCGGAAACAAATTTTGAGAACATCGAAACAACTCGGAATAAAACAAAGTTCTTCAAAGCAACCTTAAAAAAAAGGAATAACAGTTTTAGATACCTACATCATATATCAAAAAAAGTTTGTCAAACCAGCTAATTAATGTTAAAAAAAACACATCAAAGCATTTGTAGAAATAATACAGTTTTCCTTAATTCAACTGCTAAGTTTCTACAGATTGTTTCATGTTCAAAACTTAAAAAAATTTGGTTATATAGCAGTCAATTTCGACATCGTGCCATATCACATGAAGATGACCTGATTGACAATGGCTTTTTTAAATATCCTTTCATCCAATTGAATATCACTAAATTTGGCTCTTATTTTTTCCTTTTTCATTTTGATTTCATTTAAGGAACAAAAAACAAAAGTTTGACTGTTTGAAACAAAGAAACGGTTCACTAGATGGAGATGAAACTTCACAGGATTCTTACTGTAAAAATCATAGTCAACATTAGTCATTTCGTGAATATTTCTAATTTAGCCGTCAATTTTCTAAAAAACCATAAATTACCCTTCTTTTCCTGTTTTTTAAAATTCGTGTAAGAGATGAGACATTTTTTTTTTTCGAAAAGTTGCGGCAGCATGATATGTTATAGGAAATTTATTCCAGTTTTCGAAACTGCCTTCAATTCTCTGTACTACCATTTGTCGATGATTGAAGACAAAAGGATCCTTTTCCAAAAAAAAAGAAAAATTGTACAAAATTTGTTTGTCGTGCTATTTCTTAGAATTGTATGTTAACCGTAGCTCTTAGAAAATTTCCACCGAAAGATCTAAAAACTAGAATTTAGCGCTTCAAATGTTGTTTTAAAATTCTCGATACGACCATTTTTCACCTATATACAGTCTGTCAAATATCACGGAAAAATTTCGGAAATTCTTTTTGACTTTTTGCGTTAGTTTATATAAATTTATAAACGACTTGATAGGTACAATAATAGGTATAAAATATTTAGGCTTCATTTAAATAAAATCAGAGCTAAGCATTCCATAGGTCGGCCTTTTTAAAAAAATCGGACTGTACAAATAAATATTTCTAATCGGCGCATGGGGAACAAAGCTCGAGCTAAACAAAATAAAAATTTAACAATTAAAAACATATAAGCTAAAATTTTAATGGACAGTACTTCTTAAAACTTTAGAGGACAAAAATGAAAAAAATAAATGAAGCTATTCAGCAAGCGTGATAATATCTTATGATTTAAGCAATAGAGAGATTAAGAAGAGAAATTCTTATAATTCTCTTACAAGAAACATTTATTGCAAGAACAATTTCCTGTGGTGTCTATGAAGAATGCCGTTTTTTCATATATTATACTGTCCTATATCGCCGTATATTCATTTAATTATCTGGCTACTACGAATATGGTGACATATTAATCGTTTGGTGATACCTCATCAAATTTGCTGAAACGTGTATAGCTGCATCTCTAAGATTCTTGCGAGTAAATCTAATAAACTTTTACCTGTGAGGCGTAAATATAAATATCTGGCTAAGCGTGTATCCTATTAGAATTAAATAGTTCCTATAAAAAGTGCAAGATATAATGCTGAACCATGTGTAATAAGCATCAAGAATTTTGCCTTCATCTCCGGATAGTTGCCATTGCCACTTAACCAGAGCCAAGATATTCCGTGTTATAAAATCATTGGCTGTTTCTAAGATTTCAAGTAGAATTAAACATTACCTTCCAAGATACATACGATAAATTCGCCAGAAAGAGAATTGATGTGTATGAATCTCTATTCATTTAATTATTTATTCAGAATATGCAAAACAAACAAAAAAAATAAATTAACTAAAAAAAATAACTTGCCACTTAATGATTTTCTTGGGTCTAAAACTGACATGCAATTTAAATGCAGCTTGTATTACAATTGGGTTTTATTAGATAAAAAAAAAAATCGGCGTCTCTTCAATTTTGTAAGTGAGCGGCAAAGGTAATGTTCGGAGTCCACAATCAGACTACCTATTCTCTTTTGAAATATGCATGTTATGGGCCCATGTTAATGGTTTTTACTTCACTGACGAATTTCCAAGCCAGATTATGATTAGGAAGCGAAATATCTTGTACGAGTCGAGAGGGTACGAAACTGCAAGCTGTAGTTAAAAAATTGACGTTTGCGAAGAATATTGAAAGATTAGGTTTTGAAATAAAAAACATTCAATAAATGGTTTGTCTTTAAATTTGTGAAAAAAACAATTTTACCTTCAAAGTTTGTAAGGTAATAGATTTTTTTTATTTATTACGTTCATCCAACGGGAAGGAAAACTAATTATGAGATAAATAATTATCTAACTATTTAATATATGAATGAATAAAAGACAAAGCAAAATAGCGATAGGTGTATTCATAAATAATAAAACGACAATAAAGAAAAAGAAAAAATAAAAACAATTAATTCAGATTTTAACTTCTGGCAAGAAAGAATAATTGAATAATCCAGCTTGTTGTCAATATTTACATAACTAATAAGCATTTAGTGTAAAAGAGACCACTGAAAATTATTGTAAATATGAAAAATAACAAATTACAGGATTTAACATTTAGTCTAGGAACATGATAATTAACGTATGATGAAAGCATATCGCAATCAATATTGTGATTAACAATTTAAAATAAGAGCATTACAGAGCACATAATTCTTCTTCTACTAGTAATATGACTGTCCATCTCAAACTTATCCAAGACAATAATAGTCCGTTTAAAAAACTCGAGCTGGATAAGTCCTGTTATATTAAAGTTCTTCCATTTAGAGAATCTCCATATCACTTTTGATACCAAAGACACCAAACCACAGGGACATTCACCAACTTGGGTCTAAGAAAACTTGTCTGTAAGATACGTAGTAATCGTAATAAAACCAAAACGCATTTAGCAATACGTACAGAATATGTTATTTGGTATCAAATATAATCCCTGGATCCTTGACACAACCCGATATATCCAACACGTGATCAGTTAATCTGTCACGAAATAATTTTATGGGAAAACGATATGGTATTACATTTAGAAACATTTAAAGGTACCGACGTAGTAGGTTATTGTTGTACCATGAATCGAGCAAGTCCAGTGGCCTAATTATCCAATTTTTATGCTGTTGCATTCTTAAAAAAAGCGTTAAGGACCGTCACTTGCTTTAGTCTCCCTACTAAGATTGATAAGAAAAAATCAAAACAAAAACATTTTTATGAATTAATTATCACAATTTATATTTCTCATGTGAGCATGGTGTACACAATCTTCATTTTAAAGCAAATAGAACATAGCCACTTTGACATATTTCTGCTTTGCTGTTAGAAATTACATTTTGTTTAATTTTAAGGGGTTTTGACAACCAATGGAATAATTTTAAGGGACGCGTAAGTGTAATTAAGTACATCATGTACGATGTATGAGGTCTGTACAGAAAATAACCGAACTTTATTATTAACTTTATATATTATTGGTCCTTGTCTTTCAAAGTACTTTCCTCCCCTATTCCCACACTTTTCCCAGCGGCGTTTCCATTTCACGAAGTAGTTCTGGATAGCTAAGGCGTTGTAAATGTCTATGATAATCTAGGGCAAATTACATGTAACATTTATTANAGAAATAACATATTGTTTAATTTTAAGGAGTTTTAACAACTAATGGAATAATTTTAAGGGACGCGTAAGTGTAATCAAGTACATCATGTACGATCTACGAGGTCTGTACAGAAAATAACCGAACTTTATTATTAACTTTATATATTATTGGTCCTTGTCTCCTTCAAAGTACTTTCCTCCCCTATTCCCACACTTTTCCCAGCGGCGTTTCCATTTCACGAAGTAGTTCTGGATAGCTAAGTCGTTGTAAATGTCTATGATGATCTAGGGCAAATTACATGTAACATTTATTATCATCAATGCAGGCTACATGTAATACCTACTATATGGAAAAAAATCTAATCAAATAATAGACTATGAGAACTTTGAAAGTTAAAGGAATCACCACGGATGTTATAGGATAATAAGATCCTTAGTTGACGTTTGTACAGGGTTAGTCACTATAATCTGACAATTTATTGTGAGTTTATTATTGAAATTACGAAAAAGTTTTTAATACAAAAGTTTTATGAATTTTTATAATACAGTATTAGAAAAAAACATTGATTAATGGAAATCACTAAATTAAAGAAAAAAATTTTGTTTAATGGAACACCCTATATATTAGTGCATACTTAAATTTTCCTCTTTTCAAAAATATATAATATGTTACTGTTTGATTTGACTTTTCGACGTATTTCAGTTTAAAACAATTTTTGAAAAAACACGAGGGAAATGTATGCCTGACGGATCGCAGTGGCTATGGACGAGACACGCGGAACAAACAAATGACTTTGACAGAAGTTTATTTATCACCATTAGGTAATTTATTTCCTATAGCAAACTATTTTAACAAAGTAATAATGTTTAGTGAGAACGAATTTGAAGTTCCGTTTCCGTTTATTTTCTTAACTTTAACAAGTCTTTACTTTAACAGAATTTTTGTACCTAATTAATAAAAACCAACTAAAACACAAATGGTCACAGATGCTCAACGTGACAGCCATTATCAATGCACTTCGTATAATCCTCATTAATTTTCAGAACAGCATTTAGTATGAAATGGGAATTAAATTCACTTAAATTTTGTATACATTGATCAACTTTATGTCTTAGTTCATCTAAGTTTACACTGGTTTTCTTATACCTCGTTTTTTAAGTAATCCCATAGAAAACTGTCCAAGGCTGTAAGGTCTGGGCCATTGAATATTTCCTCCATTACCAATCCACAAATCAAACCTATTATTTAAATAATTTCGTACTTCTCTGGTTCTATCACTGAAAGAAATGGGCTTATTAAACTGTTTATCTAGAATAATGTAATGTGTATAGCGCATATGAAAACTTTTATAACCAATATACAACTTTTATTAAAAAAAAGCAATCATCTCCATACTCATTATTCAATCAGTTTAACTGGAAGGTGCTTAATACACCTTATGCATCTATGAAATAAAGGTTATAATGAATTACTTATACATTATTAGGTGTTATAGANCTCTGAATTTTTTTATTTTGGGTGAGTTTTTGGATCGGCATGTTTTATACAGCCGGTATTTATATTTATGAAACGATCTAATAATTTTACTTTGGCTTATTTCTAACTGCTTTGAAGCATTTACTGTAGACTACTGTGGCCTTTCTACAATAATTTAATATTTGAATTTACCATGGTAAACCTCGAATGAATATTTGCTTACCTTGAAAATATAGTAATATAGTTAGTTCTAATTCTTCATTTGGAATAATTCTTCGTTTCTGTCTGTACTATCTGTCATTTGTTTGTTCTGAGTGCCTCGTCCGTAGCCACTGCGATTCGTCAGATATAAATTTCCCTCCTGTTTTTTTCATAAATAGTTTTAAACTGAAATATGTCGAAAAGTCCTTACTCGAACACTAACATATTATATATTTTTGAACAGAGAAAAAATTAACGAAGCTAAGTATGCACTAATATAGGGTGTTCCATTAAAAAAATTATTTAATTTAGTGATTTCCATTAGGTATTCAATTGTTTTTTCTAATATTGTCTTATAAAAATTAATAAAAAAGCTAAAAGTTTAGTATTAAAAACTGTTTTGTAATTTCAATAATAAACTCAGATTATAGTGACTAATTCCTGTACATAGACACCTTAATTACTATAGCTGTTCCAATTTGTCACCATTTTATATAAGATTCGGAAAATGATAGAAGAAAATTGATTCAAACCTTTATATCTCAAATTTCAGGATCCTTTCAGCACATTTGACTGTTTCTTCAACTGCAAAATCATGAAACTTCCAAGTTTCAAAAAGAACTTCGAAGGATACGTCCAGGACAAAATTAAAACCTCTTCGAACTGAGGCGGTCCTGGATGATAGGGACCGATCTGTCGGATCCGGCCATATAACATAATATTCCACGACCGAAGGGTGGCACGGACCACCCCACCTACCTTGGAATGACCTCATCAGTTTGCAACCCTTTAGGCCTGATTGAAGTGTATGAATCAACTCGCATTGTGGACATCCCGCTCGGCTGCGATTGGTGGTGCGGTCGGCCCCCTCGTTTGTTTGTTGCAGCCATTTTTATTTTTATAATGCCCTTTTACGCATGTAATTTTGCGACTCGGATGATCGGGGCGAGCCGGAGAGATGAGGGATGCTCCGGCAACAAAGTTATCATTGGAATGAATATAAAAATGTAATGGCTTCCTGCGAGTGTTTACAAGTTTAACCAAGTATGTTAAATAATATAGAAACTAGAAAATTAACCTTAAAAAATGGAAATGCAATAGCTAAAAATTCTTTCGGAACTTATAGTTTCTCATATCTTAGATGACTTCTTTACAATTTGTAATGTCTACAACTGCACCGATTTTCGCGCATCTTTCTAATCTCAGTTCTGAAATTGGGCTTTAGAAATTAAAGCTAAAAATAAAGGTGCAACATATTATAGTTTATGTTGTGTGTGTTGTGTTTATGTTGTGTATTCTTTGCGTGAAAATTGTAATGTGCCGTTTATTTCGCATAGTGTTCCGATATGTTCAGCCTGCGCGCTCACTTACGATGACTTATTGCCGTGGATAAATGAAGGTTTGGAAGTACTTAAGTACAAATTTAGTTTTGTGCAACTCTCTTGGTTTCAAAAATACAATACCTATGTATGTTTTCAGCCATGAAATTTGAATAATTCCAAATATTTCGAATTTTCACCACCAAGAACGGTGGTGACAACTGACAACATTTTTAACAATAAGGCGATGTTTCGCATTGTATTAGCTATGTCCTGTCCAAATTTAGTATCGTGCATCTCTCTCGGTTTCAAAAATACAATACTTATGTACGTTTTCAGCCACGAAATTTGAATTATTCCAAATATTTCGAATTTTCACAACCAAGAACGGCGGTGACAACATTTTTAACATTAAGGCGATGTTTCGCATCGTATTAGCTATGTCCTGTACAAATTTAGTTTCGTGCAACTCTCTCGGATTCAAAAATACAATACCTATGTATGTTTTCAGCCACGGAATTTTAATAATTTCAAATATTTCGAATTTTCACCACCAAAAACGGCGGTGACAACATTTTTAACATTAAGGCGATGTTTCGAATTGTATTATAGCTATGTCCTGTACAAATTTAGATTCGTGCAACTCTCTCGGTTTCAAAAGTACAATACCTATGTATGTTTTCAGCCGCAAAATTTGAATAATTCAAAATATTTCGAAATCAAAAGTAGATGAGAAGCGTTTTTGGAAGGATTTTCTACTGGATTAAAAGCATATTCTGGGAACAAATTGCGATTAATATAATTTCACATATATGCAAATTTTAAGTTTGCATCTATTTGGCCTCACATCAAACCTGGTGCAATGGTTGCCATAGATAGTACGCCTTACCATAGTCAACGAATAGAAGAATTGCCAACATATGCATGGAGAAAGGGAGATATCATGGAATGGTTGAATAGAATACATGTTGAAAGAGCAAATGTTAGCAGTTTCAGAAAAAGCCAAATGAAATATGTAGTGGATGAAACGACTAAAGCTAAAGGAGTTACACTTTTTCGATTGCCGCTACACCACTTAAGTAAACTCAATTGAAAGATTTTGAGCAAGTATATAAAAAAACAATGTGGATATAGACGTAAGCATCATGTTAAGTGTTGTTATTATTTATTAAAAAGCAATAAATTAAATTGTCTACAATACACTACCATGAACACCAAGGATAGGAATTAATTACGCAATATCCGCACCATAACAAAACAACAGTATACTAGCGTGACGTGAACGTGAAAAGCATTCTAAGGCAGCAGCTCGTGATTACATTGTAAACAAAATAATGTATGTAGTGAGTAATTTCCAGTGAGTGACTATCTATTTATTACAATTTTTTATCCCCTGTGCTGTATTTTAATTTTTTTTGCACTCTACATAATCTTACAATTGTGTTTTGTGAACATTACTAATGTGTATTTGAAAATTAAAACCGTTGTAAATTACAATTAAATTAATCTACATTGGACTAGGCATAATTTTCGTATCCCAAATATACTCATAAATCAACTTGGAATTAATAGGCAATTCTCATATCTCATTTTATCGAAAAAAAATCGTAA
Source organism: Anoplophora glabripennis (assembly GCF_000390285.2). Taxonomy (NCBI): domain Eukaryota; kingdom Metazoa; phylum Arthropoda; class Insecta; order Coleoptera; family Cerambycidae; genus Anoplophora; species Anoplophora glabripennis. The sequence goes on along the minus strand of NW_019416343.1, from coordinate 374,728 downwards.
ACAACCAGTCTATTTATAGCCGCTAATCTCCGATAAGTATTTTTCTTCTCTCACACTGAGGCTAGGTCAATGTAAAACGTTTTACAGATTTCAAGTGTTTGTTTTCCACATAAGGGGTCTATAAACTAATCAAAATCTCTAATCTAGCTCTTGATAAATTACTTGTTTTCAGTGTGTAGTTGTGGCATTGTAGATATTTGCTTTTTCAAGTAGGTCGTATTGAGTATCTGCTAATAAAATTTTACTGTCTAGGCAAAAACAGTAGTAGTAGTCCTATATTATTTTCAAAGTAATCATACTGCTTTATAATGCAACAATATGAATCTATTTTTATACTGCACGTAATTAATATTTACTGTTATTGTTATTAATACTTATAACTTAAACGCAGGGTATTCATACTTCCAAGAATCCCACATATACTATTTTCAGTTGTTTTAGCGGTACATCATACCCGAAGCTAAATTGTTCACTATACTTTCGAATACCGTTATTCGTACAACTTACGTCGAGAACAATGAGGATTTCTTTTACATTTTAACGCCTTTAATTTGAAATTGAAATTATTCACCTTCCGAGATTGAAGTGTACGAAGATTATAATTTTCTCTCACTTAATTTTAAGCGATTCTTATCTATAACGATAATTTGTTTATAATAACAAAAGTAGTGATGACAGAAATAACCATTTTAATTAAAATATCATGATAGATGAAAAATCTACACGTAGACACATAAAACATGTTCAAATTTTAATATCGACTGGATTTTAACTTGCGTTCGAATTCTTAGACTATGTCATTCACCCGCTTTCTTATACATAAAAAAGAATAATAAACCTTATACTTAATCTTATCGTACTGATAGTGATAAAATAACGACATGCGGGCGTTAGGAATGAACGCGTTGCTTTTTCAGCGGTGCCATAATCCCTGAAATCCCCTTCTCAATTAGGATATCCCGATAGTCGCGTAAAATTGCTGCAGTCCTTAGAAACACCCACAGTCTATCTAGAGGTGGTTTAGGAGAGGGATTAATACTAACCATCTTAAAACCAACTGATAGTACAGAGAAAAAAATTCACTACTGGTAAATGAAAATTTACTTAATCCCGCAAAAAAATAAGAACTAGACAAATAAGTCAATTGCAGCAGCTAAAACAAAATTTTTCGAAGCCAGTCACTACTCACAAATGAACAAATCGTCTAACTTACTTACCAGGGTGGGTCGAAAATCCGCTTCTTTAAATTTTTTCTATTAATACCGAAAATATTTTTCATTATGCATAAAAAAATATTTATGCGAAAGGAAAAAAATTTAGGTCGATATCTTAGGCTCGCCAAATTTCGTCAGAATTTTTTTTTATACTTACCTTTAAGTACTTATAGGGAATCTAATTCTCTACGAAAAAGGTTCTTAGAAGAAATCTGTCGAATTAATTAATAATTTCTGAGATAATGGCAATTTTAGTAGAAAAATTGACGTTTTTCACAATATTTATGTTTTTTATAGATAAAAAGTGATTGTTTGAATATCTATTTTATAGGAAATTCAATTAATTCTCTACTAAAAAGGTCCTTAAGAGAAATCATGTCAAATTAATAGTTTTTGAGATAATAGCAATTTTTGTAGAAAAGATAAACATTATTAAAATCATCAATAGTTTCAATATACAGGGTGTTAGTAAATAAGTGCGACAAATTTCAGGGGGTGAAAGTGATTGTTATGGAAATTTCGTATACACTGTCGTCCAAAAGTAGCCTCGTCAGTAAACAATTAGGAATTTGAGCGATTTGATGATTAATCCATCCAGAAATAAAAAATACGCATAAAGATGTTTTATTTTTTTGCATCAAAACGACGCCTCATACGAAGAAAAAGCAAGAGAGATTTTTTGTCATAAATTGAACGAGGAAATCAAAAATGATTTTTAATTTGTAATATCTCAGCGGCGTACCATTTTTTTCTTTAAAAAAATTGAGTTATTACCCGTACGCGCGCCAATGATGAACATAAAATTCTTAATTGCGTGTCAAAAAATGCCCAATAACTACCTCTTAAAACCCATCAAATTTCATTTGCACATCTCGACCGGTTTCAGAGCAATAAATTAAATCGTCAGTTTTTAAGAAAAACTTTGACACCCCGTATCTCGGAAAACGAATCATTTGCGGACATACGTTTATAAGCAAACTGCCATTATTTTCGCATGTAGAATCACCCCCTGAAATTTGTCGTACTTATTTACTAACACCCTGTGATATTAAAATAAATAGAGATAAGGACTGTTTTTCGAGTATAGTTTATATACGAGTATTTAAATAAAATTGCCAAAGTAAAAATACTAAAAAAAGTTTCTAAACAGAGCAGCTAGTGATAAAAAAAATAGGAGTTATTGTGCAGAGGAATAAAGAAAATATGTGGTTATATTTGTACGGTATCTGATTTTTTAATATTTGTATGGACTGAAAATGATTCTAAATAACGTTAAAACACCTCAATTAAAGACCTAACTCTGTAACCCAAAAATAGTCAAAATCGATTTTTTTTTCAGAATAAACAAACATTTTTATCGGGTTTTGGCTAAACGGAACAATTTTGGAAATAGGCAAATTGAACTCAATCTACTTAATTTGAGTCTGTGATCTTCCGTTGTACACGTAATTTTCGGACACTCTATATATAAACTGTCTACGAGTACTATAAGAGGGCCACTCCTATGAATCTCGTTTATTATACGACGCGCGTCAAAAATCCTTATATATTTTTTGTTGCATTTTTTGAGACCTTTATGCTCGTAAAAACAAATTTGAGATACAGGGTCAACTTTGTGAGTGACAAAAAAAACCGGAAAAGTACCGGGTCGTGTAACTTTTTTATTTTTAGAGATTGATATCTTTCGCCTAATGTAAACAGATTTTTAAAATATCGTAGGTAATTTTCTGCGCCCTCTACGCGGGCAAAAAAAATTGTCATCGAAGCAGGTGGCTACAAAAAATTGCTTGTTTTTCCTACATGTTGCCCGTATCTTTTATATTTATTACATTTTTTATAATTTTGGTATAAAAAATGTAAACATTTTCACGTTACCGTAGAAATTGTTGTAGACACGTGTCAACAACAAAAAATTTAATAAATACAATGTACTACCTACTTTTAAGCAAAACACACATTATTATAATATTGGTTTTTTACTTTAGAGAACACTGAGATTTCAACATTGTTCTTGCACAGACAAAGTAGCTTACGCTAAATGTAGCACGCTATGAAAACAAATGTGTTATCCCAGTAATGTCACTATTTAACAAATTATTTATTGTTACAGTTTGTACATAACTGTTGGTTTGGAAATTGTTACAGTTAACTGTGAGTTGAAAAACTAAAATTTTGAATTTTGAATAATATCGATATTTTCACATATTGAGAAGTGTAATATGTTTGTATTGTACTACCAATGCTATTTCAAGCACTTGCAGATTGCTATAAAATAAGTAATGTTAACAGAATTTTAAATTATGTAAATATGAAAAATGAGCAAAACAGCGAGAGATTGAAGTGAACTACAATTTAGAGAAGGATAGTGCAAGAAGGATATTACGAAAAAATTGTTTCAAATGTTATAAGGTGAAAAAAGTGTACCTCTTGAGCTTGAGGGGGGAAGATAAACTAAGGAGATTAGGATTCTGAATCCTTTTATATACAAAATAATTCTCTGGTCAGATGTGCCTAATTTTTGTAACAATGGATTTTTTTAATAGGAACATTTTTGTCAAATGGACCAATGGTAATTAACATTGGCACGAAGAAACTGCATTTCAACAGAGGTTTTGGTTAGGGTTAGAATTCTTGATACCAAAGCCGTAGGACCTCACTTCTATGATGGTAAACTGATAGGTGCCAGATATTGCAGATTCTTAGCTTCAAAAAAGTACCTACATCATATTCATACAAATTTTTGTAGTTGGCCTGTTTAAAACAATTTCTATACATTAATCTACATCTTTGATAATAAAATTATAAAAATGTAATAAATATTAAAGATAAAGACATGTACATCGCATGAAAGAGGAAAAANTCATAGTTGTTGACAGTTTAATGATTAAAAATAATTTTCAGATTTTTAAATTGGGTTTTATTATAAATTTATGAAACTACAACAGCAACACTATGTCCTTATCTAAAACTGACTTGTTGACGATTATTACTTGTTTGGCCCTAGCTTCTACAGTTTCTGCATCCATTTTAATTAGGAGCAAACGGAACTCAGCACTTTGTAACTATATGCACATGTTATATTATGAATATGATCTAAGAACAACAAGAAACACTATCTTTTGATATAGTCCATACTAGCCTACTGAACTACACAATTCACTACTAGCACCTTGCACACATAGTCTCCATGATGGCAAAGATACGACTGTCAGAACATAACTTGGTCACGTGATTGGAGTAATTTTTAAATAATATTTTTTAATATTGAACTGATAATAGTTTTAAACTATATAAAAATTTAACTTTTATAACCAGCTGGTTCACATTTAAGAAATTATATATTTGGAATAATTTCCCTTTAAAGTTTAATTGTAACGTTTGATAGGCCAATATAAAATAATATTTATTAAATAAAAACGAATATAAATTTGTATTAAAAATTTATTCTTTTAATTCGCCTAACAAATATTCTAAAATCATAAATGGTTATATTAAATCTAATTTGTTAATTATAGACAAATCTATTGTAAACTGTTTCTTTTTTTAATTCAAACAAATCAAATGACTTGTATTGAATGTAACTGGTTTATCTCAATGTAACTAGCATAAATGTAAACTAACTGCATTCAAAACAACCGATTCCTTTAATAGAAAGTAATTGTTTTTTCAGTGTATAT